>NC_057796.1:21330604-21473596 GCF_018294505.1 Triticum aestivum
TGCATTGGAGCAGCGGCGATGGTGGATGGTCGGGGGTGGCGGCGGCTTGCGGTGGTGAGGGGTGGAGGAGCTCCGGTGGTGATGGGTGGAGGAGCGCTGGAGGTGGCCGCGCGCCGGCGGTGAGATGCGCTAGGTCTAGTGGGCGGCGGGGCGGTCGATCTGGTGGAGGCAGGGGCGATTTGGGGTAGCGCTGCGGATCTGGTCGCCGGAGGGCCGGCGCGTCTATTTCACGATGGGCCAAAATTTTCGTCAAGTCGCGGGCTCTTTTACTGGCTGGCGCGCCAGGCCTTTTTACCGTTTCGCGCCGAAGACGGTCTCCAGCATGGGCCGGCAGACTGTGGGCCGACATTTAGTCCTCCCGGCAGTGCGTGTGTGCCGGAAAGTGTACCGGTAGTTGGTGTGCCGTTGTTACTGTAGTTCTCTCGGCAGTTAGGCCGCCTTAACATGCTTCTAGCGGCAGTAAGACATGTCCCGGCAGATAGTTTTCCCTTAGACATGTTTTTCTCCCGGCAATTAACTGCCCCCAATTAAGTCTTGTGGTGTAGTGGTATCTCCAAGAAGGTCTGCTGATTCTTCGTCGCTAGAAGGCCGTGGTAGCTTTCAAAATTCGTTCTGGAATTCCCTAGCAATGGGAAGAATTCGAGTTAGAACTCAAGACTAGTGAGTAGTTGTCAATAAAGGTGTTCTACACTTACTTTATGTACGGTTGCACTTCTTCCATGTTGGTCAAGACATAGATCATAATAGTCGACCACTCAGTAGGCGAAAAGTTCTTGGGCTTTGGTCCACTTGCATTGCCACCTTGGCCTTCGAAAAAGTTAAGGTCGGAAACATTACTAGTGGGCTCTTCATTGTAACGAGGAGCTGGATTTAACCTAGTCTGAATACTGTCATGATAGTACTTTGTCGTGGTCGTGGCCACCTCCTCGTTCAGGTATGCCTCGGCTATGGAGGCTTCAATGCGGGCTTTATTCTTACATTTCCCACGGAGATGCTTGAACTCCCGTTCAGGTGCATACTGCCATCGGAATTGCACGGGTCCTCCCATTCTAGCCTCATACGCGAGATGTAAGATCATATGTTGCATCGGATTAAAGAAACCTGGCAAAAATATCATCTCTAACTTGCATAGCAACTTAGGTGCTTGTTCCTCCAACTTTGCAACCACTTCATAATCTAGTTCTTTGGCACAAAGCTGACGGAAGAAGTAGCTCAACTCCGCCAGCACTCGCCAAATATCCTCTCTGACATACCCTCGAATCATCACAGGCATTATCCTCTCAAGCCATACATGGTAGTCATGACTCTTGAGGCCTCCTATTCGCTTTGTAGCCATATTCCCCTCATGAAATTAGCTGCATATCCATCAAGGAAGTACAAGTTGTTCACAATCCATTGGAGAATTACCTTCCTTTGAGGCATTGAAGGGGTGAAAGGGGCTGGTGGCTTCTTCCAAGAATTACCTTTTGCACGAGGCACCAAATTTAATTTTGGCCTGTTGCATAGTTTGGCTTGATCGATCCTAGCCTGAATGTTATCCTTTGACTTCTCGGTGTCGAGGAGCGTGCCGAGTAAGGCCTCCGCAATATTCTTTTCAGTGTGCATTACATCAATGTTGTGTGGAAGTTGATGATCTTTAAAGTAAGGGAGCCTCCATAAGCTTGGAATGTGAGTCCACTGGTGTGTCTCTCAATATCCCACAAAACCATTCCCATCAAGCTTTTCCTCGAGAGCATCTAACTCATCCTTAAGCTGGGCACCGGCCATAATAGGTGGTGGCGGGTCATCAACAATAACACATTTTTGGAAGTGCATAGCGTCTTGTCTATATGGGTGATCAAGACGAAGGAACTGCCGATGTTGGTCAAAGCATACATACTTGTGAACCTTAGCCAGCCAAATGAAAGTCACACGTTGTCGACACACTGGGCAAGGCCACTTCCCCTTTACACACCAACCACAAAATATCGCACATGCCGGTAGGTCATGTAGCAATGTGTGGTACCAGATATGCATATTGAAGTGCTTCTTTGAAACAGCATCGTATGTCCGGACGCCGTTGTTCCAAGCAACAAGTAAGTCGTCCACCAATGGCTCCATATACACACTCATATGCTTCCCGGGATAGTTAGGACCTGGAATTATCAACGTCAGAAACATGTGGTGTCGTTGCATGCAAACGCCAGGGGGCAGATTCAGGGGGATAACATATACTGGCCAACAACTGTATATGGCAGCCATCAAACCATATGGATTGAACCCGTCGCTTGTTATCCCAACAGCTACACTCTTCCAGTCATCTGTTTTCTTATGAATTTCAACAAATTTCTTCCATGCTTCACCATCCCGTGGATGTTGCATCTTTTTTGTATTGTACATCTTCCCTTCGGTGGCCCATCTCATATATTGGGCAGTTTCCTCGGTCATATAAACCC
Source organism: Triticum aestivum (assembly GCF_018294505.1). Taxonomy (NCBI): domain Eukaryota; kingdom Viridiplantae; phylum Streptophyta; class Magnoliopsida; order Poales; family Poaceae; genus Triticum; species Triticum aestivum. The sequence continues at coordinate 21,333,040 of NC_057796.1, forward strand.
TCTAGATCCTTTCTGTGAATGAAAGATATCGATGGATATTGACGGCAATTGTGAGCTGCCTCTTGCTACCATCATCATCTATTACCTCAATATACCTAGAGGATTTGCACTTGACACAATAATTCGTATCTTTATGTTCATTTCTAAATAACATGCATCCGTTTGGACAAGCATGTATTTGCTCATACGACATCTTAAGTGAACCGAGGATTTTGTTCGACTTGTTCATGTTCTTTGGCAATATATTTTCTTTAGGCAACATGCTAGCAATAACTGACAATAAATCATTGAAGCAAATTATGCTCATCTTATGGTTTGCCTTCAGGGCCATTAGGCGTGCAATGCCATCTAGTTGAGTAACCTCTGTTGGAAATATGCCCTAGACGCAATAATAAATGGTTATTATTATTATATTTCTTTGTTCATGATAATCGTCTATTGTTCATGCTATAATTGTATTGTCTGGAAATCGTAATACATGTGTGAATACATAGACCACAACGTGTCCCTAGTAAGCCTCTAGTTGACTAGCTCGTTGATCAACAGATAGTCATGATTTCCTGACTATGGACATTGGATTTCATTGATAACAGGATCACATCATTAGGAGAATGATGTGATGGACAAGACCCAATCCTAAGCATAGCATAAAAGATTGTGTAGTTTCGTTTGCTAGAGCTTTTCCACTGTCAAGTATCTTTTCCTTAGACCATGAGATCGTGCAACTCCCGGATACCGTAGGAGTGCTTTGGGTGTGCCAAACGTCACAACGTAACTGGGTGACTATAAAGGTGCACTACGGGTATCTCCAAAAGTGTTTGTTGGGTTGGCACGGATCGAGACTGGGATTTGTCACTCCGTGTAACGGAGAGGTATCTCTGGGCCCACTCGGTAATGCATCATCATAATGAGCTCAATGTGACTAAGGCGTTAGTCACGGGATCATGCATTGCGGTACGAGTAAAGAGACTTGCCGGTAACGAGATTGAACAAGGTATTGGGATACCGACGATCGAATCTCAGGCAAGTAACATACCATTTGACAAAGGGAATTGCATACGGGATTGATTGAATCCTCGACACCGTGGTTCATCCGATGAGATCATCGTGGAACATGTGGGAGCCAACATGGGTATCCAGATCCCGCTGTTGGTTATTGACCGGAGAGGCGTCTCGGTCATGTCTGCATGTCTCCCGAACCCGTAGGGTCTACACACTTAAGGTTCGGTGACGCTAGGGTTTTAGAGATATATGTATGCGGAAACCCGAAAGTTGTTCGGAGTCCCGGATGAGATCCCGGACGTCACGAGAGGTTCCGGAATGGTCCGGAGGTGAAGAATTATATATAGGAAGTCAAGTTTCGGCCACCGGGAAAGTTTCGGGGGTTACCGGTATTGTACCGGGACCACCGGAAGGGTCCCGGGGGTCCACCGGGTGGGGCCACCTGTCCCGGAGGGCCCCGTGGGCTGAAAGTGGAAGGGAACCAGCCCTTAGTGGGCTGGGGCGCCCCCCCTTGGGCCTCCCCCCATGCACCTAGGGTTGGGAACCCTAGGGGGGAGCTTCCCCCTTGCCTTGGGGGGCAAGGCACCCCTTCCGCCCTTTTGGCCGCCGCCCCCCTTGGAGATCCCATCTCCCTGGGCCGGCGCCCCCTCAGGGGCCCTATATAAAAGGGGAGGAGGGAGGGCAGCAAGACACAGCCTTGGGCGCCTCCCTCCTCCCCTGCAACACCTCTCTCTCTCTCTCACAGAAGCTTGCGAAGCCCTGCCGGAGACCCGCTACATCCACCACCACGCCGTCGTGCTGCTGGATCTCCATCAACCTCTCCTTCCCCCTTGCTGGATCAAGAAGGAGGAGACGTCGCTGCACCGTCCGTTCGGCACTCGGTCATTGGTGATTTGGATCACGGCGAGTACGACTCCGTCATCCACGTTCATTGGAACGCTTCCGCTCGCGATCTACAAGGGTATGTAGATGCACTCCTTTCCCCTCGTTGCTAGTAGACTCCATAGATGCATCTTGGTGAGCGTAGGAAAATTTTAAATTATGCTACGATTCCCAACAGTGGCATCATGAGCCAGGTCTATGCGTAGTTACTATGCACGAGTAGAACACAAAGAAGTTGTGGGCGTTGAGTTTGCCAATTCTTCTTGCCGCTACTAGTCTTTTCTTGTTTCAGCGGCATTGTAGGATGAAGCGGCCTGGACCGACCTTACACGTACACTTACGTGAGACAGGTTCCACCGACTGACATGCACTAGATGCATAAGGTGGCTAGCGGGTGTCTGTCTCTCCTACTTTAGTCGGAACGGATTCGATGAAAAGGGTCCTTATGAAGGGTAAATAGAAATTGGCAAATCGCGTTGTGGTCATACGTAGGTAAGAAAACGTTCTTGCTAGAAACCTACAAACCACGTAAAAACTTGCAACAACAATTAGAGGACGTCTAACTTGTTTTTGCAGCAAGTGCTATGTGATGTGATATGGCCAGAAGATGTGATGAATGATATATGTGATGTATGAGATTGATCATATTCTTGTAATAGGAATCACGACTTGCATTTCGATGAGTATGACAACCGGCAGGAGCCATAGGAGTTGTCTTTATTTTTGTATGACCTGCGTGTCATTGAATAACACCATGTAAATTACTTTACTTTATTGCTAAGCGCGTTAGCCATAGAAGTAGAAGTAATCGTTGGCGTGACAACTTCATGAAGACACAATGATGGAGATCATGATGATGGAGATCATGGTGTCATGCCGGTGACAAAGATGATCATGGTGCCCCGAAGATGGAGATCAAAGGAGCATGATGATATTGGCCATATCATGTCACTATTTGATTGCATGTGATGTTTATCATGTTTTTGCATCTTATTTGCTTAGAACGACGGTAGTAAGTAAGATGATCCCTTATAATAATTTCAAGAAAGTGTTCACCCTAACTGTGCACCGTTGCGAAGGTTCGTTGTTTCGAAGCACCACGTGATGATCGGGTGTGATAGATTCTAACGTTCGAATACAACGGGTGTTGACGAGCCTAGCATGTACAGACATGGCCTCGGAACACACGCAATACACTTAGGTTGACTTGACGAGCCTAGCATGTACAGACATGGCCTCAGAACATGGAGGACCGAAAGGTCGAGCATGAGTCTTATAGAAGATACGATCAACATGGAGATGTTCACCGATCTTGACTAGTCCGTCTCACGTGATGATCGGACACGGCCTAGTTAAACTCGGATCATGTTTCACTTAGATGACTAGAGGGATGTCTATCTGAGTGGGAGTTCATAATCAGATGAACTTCATTATCATGAACATAGTCAAATAGGTATTTGCAAATTATGTCATAGCTTGCGCTTTAGTTCTACTCGTTAAGATATGTTCCTAGAGAAAATTTAGTTGAAAGTTGGTAGTAGCAATTATGCGGACTGGGTCCGTAAACTGAGGATTGTCCTCATTGCTGCACAGAAGGCTTATGTCCTTAATGCACCGCTCGGTGTGCTGAACCTCAGCGTCGTCTGTAGATGTTACGAAACATCTGACATACACGTTTTGATGACTACGTGATAGTTCAGTGCGGTTTAGAATTGTGGCACCAAAGACGTTTTTGAAACGTCGCAGAACATGTGAGATGTTCCGAAGACTGAAATTGGGATTTCAGACTAGTGCCCACGTCAAGAGGTATGAGACCTCTGACAAGTTTCTTAAGCCTGCAAACTAAGGGAGAAAAGCTCAATCGTTGAGCGTGTGCTCAGATTGTCTGAGTGCCACAATCGCTTGAATCGAGTGGGAGTTAATCTCCCAGATGAGATAGTGATAGTTCTCCATAGTCATTGCCACCAAGCTAGTAGAGATTCGTGATGAACTATAACATATCAAGGATGGTTATGATGATCCTTGAGCTATTCGCGATGTTTGACACCGCGAGAGTAGAAATCAAGAAGGAGCATCAATTGTTGATGGTTAGTAAAACCACTAGTTTAAGAAGGGCAAGGGCAAAAGGGATACTTCATGAAACAGCAAGTCGTTTGCTGCTCTAGTGAAGAATCCCAAGGTTGAACCCAAACCCGAGACTAAGTGCTTCTGTAATGAGAGGAACGGTCACTGAAGCAGTACTACCCTAGATATTTGGTAGATGAGAAGGCAGGCAAGGTCGACAGAAGTATATTGGATATACATTATATGAATGTGTACTTTACTAGTACTCCTAGCAGCACCAGGGTATTAGATACCGGTTCGGTTGCTAAGTGTTAGTAACTCGAAATAAAAGCTGCGGAATAAACGGAGACTAGCTAAATGGGAGATGACGATATGTGTTGGAAGTGTTTCCAAAGTTGATGTGATCAAGCATCGCATGCTCCCTCTGCCATCGAGGTTTGGTGTTCGCGTTGAGCATGATTGGATTATGTTTATCGCAATACGGTTATTCATTTAAGGAGAATAATGGTTACTCTGTTTATTTGAATAATACCTTCAATGGTCTTGCACCTAAAATGAATCTCGATCGCAGTGATACACATGTTTGTGCCAAAAGATATAAGATAGTAATGATAGTACCACATACTTGTGGCACTGCCACTTGAGTCATAATGGTATAAAACGCATGAAGAAGCTCCATATAGATGGATCTTTGGACTCACTCGTTTTTGAAAAGATTGAGACATGCGAACCATGTCTATTGGTATATATGCATGAAGAAACTCCATGCAGATGGATCGTTTGGACTCACTTGATTATGAATCACTTGAGACATGCAAATCATACCACATGGGCAAGATGACTGAAAGTCCTCGTTTTCAGTAAGATGGAACAAGAGAGCAACTTATTGGAAGTAATACATTTTGATGTACGCAGTCCAATGAGTGCTGAGGCATGCAGTGGATATCGTTATGTTCTTACTTCACAGATGATTTAAGTAGATGCTGAGTGTATTTACTTGATGAAACACTAGTCTGAATTATTGAAAGGTTCAAGTAATTTCAGAGTGAAGTTGAAGATCGTCGTGACAAGAGGATAAAATGTCTGTGATATGATCATAGAGATGAGTATCTGCGATACGAGTTTGGCACACAATTGAGACATTGTGGAAAGTGTTTCACAATTAATACCGCCTGGAACACCATAGTGTGATGGTGTGTCCGAACATCATAACTGCACCCTATTGGATATGGTGCATACCATGATGTTTCTTATCAAATTACCACTATCGTTTATGGGTTAGGCATTAGAGACAACCACATTCACTTTAAAAGGGGCACCACGCAATTCCGTTGAGACGACACCGTTTATAGAAACCTAAGTTGTCGTTTCTTAAAAGTTTGGGGCTGCGATGCTTATGTGAAAAAGTTTCAGGCTGATAAGCTCGAACCCAAAGCGGATAAATGCATCTTCATAGAATACCCAAAATCAGTTGGGTATACCTCCTATTTCAGATCTGGAAGCAAAAGTAATTGCTTCTAGAAACGAGTCCTTTCTCGAGGAAAAGTTTCTCTCGAAACAATTGAGTGGGAGGATGGTGGAGACTTGATAAGGTTATTGAACCGTCGCTTCAACTAGTGTGTAGCAGGGCACAGGAAGTTGTTCCTGTGGCACCTACACCTATTGAAGTGGAAGCTTATGATAGTGATCATAAAACTTCGGATCAAGTCACTACCAAACCTCGTAGGACGACGAGGATGCGCACTACTTCAGAGTAATGCGTGATCCTATCTTGGAAGTCATGTTGCTAGACAACAATGAACCTACAAGCTATGGAGAAGCGATGGTGGGCCCATATTCCGACAAATGGTTAGAAGCCATGAAATCCGAGATAGGATCCATGTATCAGAACAAAGCATGGACTTTGGTGAGCTTGCCTGATGATCGGCAAGCCATTGAGATAAATGGATCTTTAAAGAAGAAGACGGACATGGACGGTAATGTTACCGTCTATGAAGCTCGACTTGTGGCAAAGAGTATTTTCACAAGTTCAAGGAGTTGACTACGATGAGTTTTTCTCATCCGTAGCGATGCTTAGGTCCGTCGGAATCATGTTAGCATTAGCTGCATTTATGAAATCTGGCAGATGGATGTCAAAACAAGTTTCCTTACCAGGTTACGTAAGGAAAGGTTGTATGTGATACAATCAGAAAGGTTTTGTCGATCCTAAGGATGCTAAAAGGTATGCTAGCTCCAGCGATCTTACCATGGATTAGAGCAAGCATCTCAGAGTCAGAATATACGCTTTGATGGAGTGATCAAAGTTTCTGGGTTTATACAAAGTTTGCTAGAAACTTGTATTTACAATAAAGTGAGTGGGAGCGCTACAACATATCTGATAAGTATATGTGAATGACATATTGTTGATCCGAAATGATGTAAAATTTCTGGAAAGCATAAAGGGTTGTTTGAAAGGAGTTTTTCAAAGGAAGACCTGGATAAAGCTGCTTACATATTGGGCATCAAGATCCATAGAGATAGATCAAGACGCCTGATGATACTTTCAAAAGACAGCACACCTTGACATGATTTTAAAGAGTTCAAAATAGATCAGCAAAGAAGGAGTTCTTGGCTGTGTTACAAGGTGTGAGTATTGAGTAAGACTCAAGACCTGACCACAGCAGAAGATAGAGAAAGGACGAACGTCGTCCCCTATGCTTTAGACGTAGGCTCTATAGTATGCTATGCTGTGTACCGCACATGTAGTGTGCCTTGCCATGAGTTGGTCAAGAGGGTACAATAGTGATCCGGGAAAGGATCTCATGACAGCGGTCGAACTTATCCTTAGTACCTAGTGGATTAAGGAATTTTCTCGATTATGGAGGTGGAAAGGAGTTCGTCGTAAAGGGTTGCGTCGATGCGAACTTTGACACTAATCCGGATGACTCTGAGTAGTAAACCGGATTCGTATAGTAGAGCAATTATTTGAAATGGCTCCAAATAGCGCGTGGTAGCATCCACAAGATGACATAGATATTCGTAAAGCACACGGTTCTGAAAGGTTCAGACCCGTTGACTAATAACCTCTCTCACAAGCATAACATGATCAAACCAGAAAACATTGAGTGTTAATCACATAGTGATGTGAACTAGATTGTTGACTCTAGTAACTCTTTAGATGTTGGTCACATGGTGATGTGACCAGTGAATGTTAATCACATGGTGATGTGAACTAGATTATTGACTCTAGTGCAAGTGGGAGACTGTTGGAAATATGCCCTAGAGGCAATAATAAATGGTTATTATTATATTTCTTTGTTCATGATAATCGTCTATTGTTCATGCTATAATTGTATTGTCTGGAAATCGTAATACATGTGTGAATACATAGACCACAACGTGTCCCTAGTAAGCCTCTAGTTGACTAGCTCGTTGATCAACAGATAGTCATGATTTCCTGACTATGGACATTGGATGTCATTGATAACGGGATCACATCATTAGGAGAATGATGTGATGGACAAGACCCAATCCTAAGCATAGCATAAAAGATCGTGTAGTTTCGTTTGCTAGAGCTTTTCCACTGTCAAGTATCTTTTCCTTAGACCATGAGATCGTGCAACTCCCGGATACCGTAGGAGTGCTTTGGGTGTGCCAAACATCACAACGTAACTGGGTGACTATAAAGGTGCACTACGGGTATCTCCGAAAGTGTCTGTTGGGTTGGCACGGATCGAGACTGGGATTTGTCACTCCGTGTAACGGAGAGGTATCTCTGGGCCCACTCGGTAATGCATCATCATAATGAGCTCAATGTGACTAAGGCGTTAGTCACGGGATCATGCTTTGCGGTACGAGTAAAGAGACTTGCCGGTAACGAGATTGAACAAGGTATTGGGATACCGACGATCGAATCTCGGGCAAGTAACATACCGTTTGACAAAGGGAATTGCATACGGGATTGATTGAATCCTCGACACCGTGGTTCATCCGATGAGATCATCGTGGAACATGTGGGAGCCAACATGGGTATCCAGATCCCGCTGTTGATTATTGACCGGAGAGGCGTCTCGGTCATGTCTGCATGTCTCCCGAACCCGTAGGGTCTACACACTTAAGGTTCGGTGACGCTAGGGTTGTAGAGATATATGTATGCGGAAACCCGAAAGTTGTTCGGAGTCCCGGATGAGATCCCGGACGTCACGAGAGGTTCCGGAATGGTCCGGAGGTGAAGAATTATATATAGGAAGTCAAGTTTCGGCCACCGGGAAAGTTTCGGGGGTTACCGGTATTGTACCGGGACCACCGGAAGGGTCCCGGGGGTCCACCGGGTGGGGCCACCTGTCCCGGAGGGCCCCGTGGGCTGAAAGTGGAAGGGAACCAGCCCTTAGTGGGCTGGGGCGCCCCCCTTGGGCCTCCCCCCATGCGCCTAGGGTTGGGAACCCTAGGGGGGAGCTTCCCCCTTGCCTTGGGGGGCAAGGCACCCCTTCCCCCCCTTTGGCCGCCGCCCCCCTTGGAGATCCCATCTCCCTGGGCCGGCGCCCCCCCCAGGGGGCCTATATAAAAGGGGGGGGAGGGAGGGCAGCAAGACACAGCCTTGGGCGCCTCCCTCCTCCCCTGCAACACCTCTCTCTCTCTCGCAGAAGCTTGCGAATCCCTGTCGGAGACCCGCTACATCCACCACCACGCCGTCGTGTTGCTGGATCTCCATCAACCTCTCCTTCCCCCTTGCTGGATCAAGAAGGAGGAGACGTCGCTGCACCATACGTGTGTTGAACGCGGAGGTGCCGTCCGTTCGGCACTCGGTCATCGGTGATTTGGATCACGGCGAGTACGACTCCGTCATCCACGTTCATTGGAACGCTTCCGCTCGCGATCTACAAGGGTATGTAGATGCACTCCTTTCCCCTCGTTGCTAGTAGACTCCATAGATGCATCTTGGTGAGCGTAGGAAAATTTTAAATTATGCTACGATTCCCAACAACCTCTGTATGGGCGTGTAGGGGTTTTTGTGCCGCAAACAAAGCAGCACGATACTCTTCAGGGCTTTCCAGTGGCTCCTCGGAGTTCGTGTCCTCCCGCGGATCCGCACGGCGGATGTCATCTAACAGGTTTTCAATCCGAGTATCATATTCGCCGGTGCGTTGTCGCAGCACCTCCGCCCTGGACTGTTCTGTCTCACCGTGGAAGATCCACCGGTAATAGCCTGGCGTAAATCCATATTTGCCTAAGTGTTTACTCATAGTAATCTTATCTCTTTCAGTCTGGTTATCACACTCCGTGCATGGGCACCAAATTCCACGAACTGGCGTTTCTCCAGCAAATACTAATTCTAGGAAACCATTGGTCTTCGACCTCCACTCAGGGGTCATACCCTCCATGCTGGGATGTCCGGTGTACATCCACTCACGTTCATCCATCCTCTGATATAAAGTGAAACACACTCATAAATTTTTTTATGTAACAAGTGGTTCCATCAAGTTTTACGACATGCACTGAGCTATGTAATAGGTAAAGATAGGTCCTAATCCCACCCGAGAATGTGTAGGCTGGGTCCGCTTTCATGACGTACTCCGGCCCGAGACAAAATTTCGGCAGCACCTTCCCGCTGTTCTCCAAATACACGTCTCAGCAATAAGCCAAGAGGATGTGTATCTAGAGAACAACAAGGAGACACTGTCGAAATTCTGTCTCGGATCTAAGTACATCATGAAAATGACCCGCCTACACATCCTCGGGTTGTCCATGGAAAACGTGGACAATTCGAAAGAGTTGAGGTTATGAATATGCAAAGACTTTCATATTTATAGATACAACCCTTCTGAACGGGAGACACCCAGGTTACGCGACTATTTAGGTGATCTAGAAATAATGAAAACCTACACATGAACGGGAAGAGATTACCCTTGAAGCGTGCAACGGAATTCACTCTCTCTATTGTCAAAATAGATGCATGTCCTGCACGAAAGAATGAAGTTGTGTCAATCATATGTCAAACACACAAACATCAATAACACTCACTCACACACCCCCCACACACAAAAACACTCACATATCCATACACACACACCACACACTCACTCACACATGCACACACACACATCAATAGCACCCCTCTCCCACACACACACTCACATACACCACTCATTATATATGCACATATATACACACCTAAATATAAAAAACAATTCATTATATATGTACACATACACCAGCATCACTCACTGACACACACACATACAAAGCACACACTCACACACATTATTCACTATGCATATATATACACCTTTTGTTGTAATGGAGAGGGGGGAACCCCTTTTATTTAAAAAAAACGAGATTGAGTAGGGGCTCACCAACGGGGCAGGGGGGCGGCGGGGGAGGTGGATGCCGGACGTGGTAGAGCTCAGTGGAGGGGATGCCGCGCCAGTGGTGCGTAGTGAAGCTTGGCCGAGATGGTGGGGGTGGGCGAGCTCGGTGGAGGTGGCGGTGGGGGGGCTCGGTGGAGGTGGAGGGGTCGGGGGAGGCACTCCCGGTGGTGGCGGCGGCGGAGACGGAGGCGGAGACGGCGGCGGCGGAAAAGCTCGCCGGATGGGGCGGCGGCACTGAGGGGCGGAGGCGGACAGAGGGGGCAGGGGCGAGAGAAACAGAGAGAGAAGAGAGGAGTGAGCGCGCGCGAGGGGAAAATTTTGCATAAGTCCCCGCGGGAAACATTTCCAAGATCCAACTTTTAGCGACACTCTGTAAAAGTCTTAACCTAGATCTCGGGGGATTTTCCGAGAGCCGCACCAACAGTGGCTACCGAGGGTCGTCCAGCAGCACTCGGTAATGGCAGCATTTTCCCAGAGGAACTCTCGGTAAAGCATCCTTCTTGTAAATTCTCCATAATATGTATTATACTTTTTTGTTGTTGTTTTCTTCCATGCTTGGCAAACAACCGTAGCACATCATAATTATCGTCTTGTGTTTCCTTTTTCAAATGATGGGCCTCGTCCGGTTCTAGAGACCGGCACCCCTCCGGTGGCCCTGACGGTCTAGGGCGTTGATCGGCACCGAGAGGGTGTAGTCCACGGTGAATAACCGCTTCTCCGTGTTAGTGCATGTCATCGCGACATGACAGGCCAAGTCTAGGCCAAAGCCACAGCAAGACCCCATCCGTGTAGACCCGACGCATCCGTTTCGCCCCTCCAGGTGCCGGCGGTGGGGCCGTCCGTGAGGTGGGCCCACCCCGGAGAAGCGTGACGGGCATTTGCAACCGCCACAACACTTCCAGACTTGTGAGAGGCCGCCTACGCAAGATTTGGCGGCATGTGCTAGCCACAGGAGGCCGCCGGCCACAGCCGTAGACACGCGAAGAGCAATCCGTGGAGAGGGAAGTGTTCAGATACTTCTCCATCACCAAAAATTATGAAAACTACCATCAGTCCTACAGCACATGTGCCCACGGCATGTAAAAAACTCATGATTTTTATCGCGCTCCGAGTATTTAATAATATTCACACCGCATTGTTATCGCAGAACGTCTACTATTGTGTCATCGCCGTCCGTGAGGGGGGCCACACCCCGGAGACGCATGCCGCCTCTTCGGACATGCCACCACACCGTACGGCATGAATGAGGGCCTGGTGCGATGCTCCGGTGGCATTGCTACCCCCCAGGGCGCCCGTCCCGCCTAACCCTGTAGCGTTTGACCACGGGATCTAGCCCTTTGACTTTGCACGGACGGGCTTTGACTAGTGGAACTCTCCACCCGGTTGTGTTAGGTCAGCCCATAGGAACACTTTGGAGCAACATCCAGGCCAAAGCCACAGCAAGATCCCATCCGTGTAGACCCGACGCGTCCGTTTCCCCATGTGTGTGGTTTGTGAGGCACGTGCCACGTCAAGGACGTGCGTTGCTTATTCAAATAGCACACCACCCCAGCATGCATATGCATGGGCCACACGTATGTAGGGGTGCCCGCCCCCCCTTGGGCGGTCTCTATATCGAGCACCCATCCGGTGGCCCCGGCGGTCTAGGGCGTTATTCGGCACCGAGAGGGTGTAGTCCACGGTGAATAACTGCTTCTCCGTGTTATTGGATGTCATCGCGAGATGACAAACCAAGTCTAGGCTCGTTCTGTCATGGGATCACCCACCGAAGATTCTGTCCCGGGGACGGACGCAGCCGGTCCTCGACGTTCCCCCCGTGTGTGTGGTTTGTAAGGCATGTGTCACGTCAAGGACGTGCGTTGCTTATTCAAATAGCACACCACCCCTGCATGCATATGCATGGGCCACACGCATGTAGGGGTGCCCTCCCCCCTCGGGCGGTCTCCATATCGAGCACCCATCCGGTGGCCCCGGCGATCTAGGGCTTTATTCGGCACCGAGAGGGTGTAGTCCACGGTGAATAACTACTTCTCCGTGTTAGTGCATGTCATCGCGAGTTGACAGACCAAGTCTAGGCTCGTTCTGTCACGGGATCACCCATCGAAGATTCTGTCTTGGGTACGGACGCAGCCGGTCCTCGACGTTCCCGCCCGTGTGTGTGGTTTGTGAGGCACGTGCCACATCAAGGACGTGCGTTGCTTATTCAAATAGCACACCACCCCTGCATGCATATGCATGGGCCATACACATGTAGGGGTGCCCTCCCCCCCTTGGGCGGTCTCTATATCGAGCACCCATCCGGTGGCCCCTGCGGTCTAGGAAGTTGACCGACACCGAGAGAGGGGGTAGGCCATGGTCAACAACTACTTCTTCTCGTGTTTTTTACTTTACACTCTTTAAAGTTGAGTTTTGAACAAATCTAACCCAAAAAGCATATATATATATATATATATATATGTGTGTGTGTGTGTGTGTGTGTGTATGTATGAGTGCATCAAAAGTCTTTTATCGAAAAAATTCATCAAAAGTCATGGAATTTCCAAACTTTGGTAGTAAAAACATATGAAATATGAGATACAAAAAAGATAGTGCCAAACAAAAACAAAAAGAGAAGGGGAAAAAATTAGAGCAGTGGATACGGCTTGTCGTCTATCGGCTCTCGGTAATGTCCACCTTTGTGAGAGTTACTCTCTGTAAAAGTGTAACCTAGATCTAGGGGGACATATTTTTCGAGAGTTACTCTCGGTAAAAGTGACGCACCGACAAGCACTCGGTAAAGGTGACGTCGACTACTTAAGCATATTCCCCCTGTTGTTTCTTCTCTCTGCTCCCCACCGACCGGAGCCCCTCCACTCCTCTCCTCTCCTCTGCTCCCCACCGACCGGCGCCCCTCCACCGGCCGGCGCCCCCTCCACCGCCGCCCCCCACACCACACCTAGCTCCTCCCTCCGGTGAGCCCCCCCCTCCTCCGCTCCATGTGTGCATAGATAGATGGATTGATAGATGGATGCATAGATAGATGGATGGATTGATAAATGGATGCATAGATAGATGGATGGATTGATAGATGGATGGATGCCATGTAGATACATTTTTTCTATATCAAAAGAAAAAATGTAGATAATTGTTGATAATGTTGTATGCATGGATGCTATGTTTGGATGTGACCGATGAGATACGTGAGAGAGTGTTGATGAGAGTTGTTCTTTAAAGGAAGAAAAATCAACTTTTGGACGATGACGGTGATCCGTGTGAGCTCCTCCTCGTGTTATATCTTGATAACGCACGAGGGGCTCACCCAGCTCAACCATCACCGAAAGTTGAAATACCCGTGAGAGAGTGTCCACCATATATACCATCACCAGCGAGAGTGTCCACCGTATATAGGTGAGAGAGTGTCGTTGAGAGTTGTTCTTGGAGGAAGAAAATCAACTTTTGATGATGGCGGTCGATCTACGTGAGCTCTTCATGTTATATCTTTCATGTTTGATTCTTATGTTATTGTTCATTGTGTGATGAAAGGTGTTAGCATCGATCGATTTTTTGGCTATGGCTTCATCCAACGGCGAAGCTTCCATTAGGGTCGACTCCACGGACATGGAGAAGGGCGCCGAGGACTGCTTGGAGGAACTGCTTGAGAAGAACCCACAACTGATCATAATGAAGTTTTTTGTGGATCTAGCCAAGAAGAATCCCCCAGCTAAGGAGGGCAAGGCTCCACCACGTAAGGAGCCATTGAGTCCACCGACCATCATTCACGACGACGCTTGGTCATCCACTGTGGGGGATGCCCCCACGTGCTCTGACTCGACGATCACTGGTTTCACCAACTACACCTCGGAGTAGTCACCTAGATAGTTTGGCGTTGATTTAGTTGTATCCTTAAGTACCTGCTAATATGGACTTGGATGGCCGCTTGCGATGCTTTTGATTGTATGAGTGATGAATGCTTATGTTGATTATGTATGAAGTGCATTATTTCTTGTTCTTTTGCAGATGAAGTGGTATGTGGTGTACAGAGGACGGTGTCCAGGAGTCTACAATTTATGGTCGGAATGCAATGAACAAATACATCGTCATGAAGGAAACTCCCACGAATCATTCGACAACAGAGAGACGGCAGAGTACCATTACAATCAGTATTTGCTTACGCAAAAGAGAAAAACTGATGAATGCAATGGTGCAAGCAAGACAAGGCTTAGCTGGTTCAGTGGATTGAAGAACTTCATAATTCTCTTTCAGTTTGTCATAATTGTGGTGTTGCTTTTTATCATATGGTGCATGCATGTAGACCACTTTGTTGTTTAATTAGTAAGTAGGCACTTGTATTAAAGAGCTACTTTGTGATTTGAAATGAAGCTTGTGTGAACTATTTATGGATTAATGCTTATGTGAGTTTCTTGTTAACCTGTGTGAATTGAAATGCAAGTTTGAGTATTGTATAAATGTTTTTGCTGCACCAACTCGAGCAAAAAACAGTATGAACAGAACTGGGAACAAACTTTTAGTGAGGGCGGTACTCGGAAAAGAGGCATGCGCTGGGAGCTGAAGGCACTTGGCTGTTTCAGTTATGCCGAGAGGACTCTCGGTAGAGCAGTGGTTACCGAGGGTCGACTCTCAGCTCTCGGTAATGGCCACCTTTTCCGAGAGGCGCTCTCGGTAAAGCATCTAACCTAGATCTCTTTCCTTCTTGTGCATTCTCGATAATATGTATTATACTTTTTTTTTGTTTTCTTCCATGCTTGGTAAACAACCATAGCACATCATAATTACCGTGTTGTGTTTTCTTCTTCGGATGGGCCTCGTCTGGATCTAGAGACCGGCACCCCTCCGGTGGCCCCGGCGGTCTAGGGCGTTGTTCGGCACCTAGAGGGGGTAGGCCACGGGGAATAACCGCTTCTTCGTGTTAGTGCATGTCATCGCGAGATGACAGACCAAGTCTAGGCCCGTTCTGTCACAGGATCACCCACCGAAGACTCTGTCTCGGGGACGAACGCAGCCGGTCCTCGACGTTCCCGCCCGTGTGTGTGGTTTGTGAGGCACGTGCCATGTCAAGGACATGCGTTGCTTATTCAAATAGCACACCACCCCTGCATGCATATCCATGGGCCACACGCATGTAGGGGTGGCCTCCCCCCCTCGTGCGGTCTCCATATCGAGCACCCATCCGGTGGCCCTCGCGGTCTAGGGCATTATTCGGCACCGAGAGGGTGTAGTCCACGGTGAATAACTGCTTCTCCGTGTTAGTGCATGTCATCGCGAGATGACAGACCATGTCTAGGCTCGTTCTGTCACGGGGTCACCCACCGAAGATTCTGTCTCGGGGACGGACGCAGACGGTCCTCGACGTTCCCGCCCGTGTGTGAGGTTTGTGAGGCACGTGTCACGTCAAGGACGTGCGTTGCTTATCCAAATAGCACACCACCCGTGCATGCATATGCATGGGCCACACGCATGTAGGGGTGCCCCCTCGGGCGGTTTTTATATCGAGCACCCATCTGGTGTCGGCGGCGGTCTAGGGCATTGTCCGGCACCGAGAGGGTGTAGTCCACGGTGAATAACTGCTTCTCCGTTTTAGTGCATGTCATCGCGAGATGACAGACCAAGTCTAGGCCCGTTCTTCGAGATAGTCTATGGGTATCGAGAGGGAATGTGTCTGGTTTGTGCAGGAAGTGTGGGTCCTGTTGCTCTGTTGGCCTCGAAACTTCTTGTGCTCTCAAAGGATATCATCGCATGTATATGCATGGGCAATCCGGGGGCCCCGGCGGTCTAGGAAGTTGACCAGCACCGAGAGAGGGGGTAGGCCACGGTCAACAACTGCTTCTTCTCATGTTTATTACTTTACACTCTTTAAAGTTCTCTCTCGGTGCCGGTCTAGAAAGTTGACCGGCACCGAGAGAGGGGATAGGCCATGGTCAACAACTGCTTCTGTCATGTTTTTTACTTTACACTCTTTAAAGTTCTCTCTGGGTGCCGTTCTAGGAAGTAGGCCGGCACCGAGAGAGGAGGTAGGCAACGGTCAACAACTGCTTCTTCTCATGTTTTTTACTTTACACTCTTTAATGTTGAGTTTTGAAGAAATCTAAACCAAAAAGCATATATATATATATATATATATATATATATATGAGTGCATCAAAAGTCTTTTATCGAAAAAATTCATCAAAAGTCACGGAATTTCCAAACTTTGGTCATAAAAGCTTATGAAATATGAGATACAAAAAAGATAGTGCAAAACAAAAACAAAAAGAGAAGGGGGAAAAATTAGAGCAGTGGTTACCGAGGGTCGATTCTCAGCTCTCGGTAATGGCCACCTTTTCCGAGAGGCGCTCTCGGTAAGGAATCTAACCTAGATCTCTTTCCTTCTTGTGCATTCTCGATAATATGTATTATACTTTTTTTGTTGTTTTCTTCCATGCTTGGCAAACAACCTTAGCACATCATAATTACCATCTTGTGTTTTCTTCTTCGGATGGGCCTCCTCCGGTTCTAGAGACCGGCCCCCCTCCGGTGGCCCCGGCGGTCTAGGGCGTTGTTCGGCACCTAGAGGGGGTAGGCCACGGGGAATAACTGCTTCTTCGTGTTAGTGCATGTCATCGCGAGATGACAGACCAAGTCTAGGCCCGTTCTGTCACGGGATCACCCACCGAAGACTCTGTTTCGGGGACGAACGCAGCCGGTCCTCGACGTTCCCGCCCGTGTGTGTGGTTTGTGAGGCACGTGCCACGTCAAGGACATGCGTTGCTTATTCAAATAGCAAACCACCCCAGCATGCATATCCATGGGCCACACACATGTAGGGGTGCCCTCCCCCCCCTCGGGCGGTCTCCATATCGAGCACCCATCCGGTGGCCCCGACGGTCTAGGACATTATTCGACACAGAGAGGGTGTAGTCCACGGTGAATAACTGCTTCCCCGTGTTAGTGCATGTCATCGCGAGATGACAGACCAAGTCTAGGCTCGTTCTGTCACGGGATCACCCACCGAAGATTCTGTCTCGGGGATGGACGCAGCCGGTCCGCGACGTTCCCGCCCGTGTGGTTTGTGAGGCACGTGTCACGTCAAGAACGTGCGTTGCTTATTCAAATAGCACACCACCCGTGCATGCATATGCATGGGCCACACGCATGTAGGGGTGCCCTCCCCCCCCCTCGGGGGGTCTCTATATCGAGCACCCATCCGGTGGCCCCGGCGGTCTAGGGCATTGTTCGGCACCGAGAGTGTGTAGTCCACGGTGAATAACTGCTTCTCCGTGTTAGTGCATGTCATCGCGAGATGACAGACCAAGTCTAGGCTCGTTCTGTTACGGGATCACCCACCGAAGACTCTGTCTCAGGGACGAACGCAGCCGGTCCTCGACGTTCCTGCCCGTGTGTGTGGTTTGTGAGGCACGTGCCACGTCAAGGACGTGTGTTGCTTATTCAAATAGAAAACCACCCCTGCATGCATATGCATGGGCCACACGCATGTAGGGGTGCCCTCCCTCCCTCGGGCGGTCTCAATATCGAAACCCATCCGGTGGCCCCGACGGTCTATGGCGTTATTCGGCACCGAGAGGGTGTGTAGTCCACGGTGAATAACTGCTTCTCCTTGTTAGTGCATGTCATCGCGAGATGACAGACCAATTCTAGGCCCGTTCTGGCACGGGATCACCCATCGAAGACTCTGTCTGGGGGACGAACGCAGTCGGTCCTCGACGTTCCCGCCCGTGTGTGTGGTTTGTGAGGCACATGCCACGTCAAGGACGTGCGTTGCTTTTTCAAATAGCACACCACCCCTGCATGCATATGCATGGGCCACACGCATGTAGGGGTGCCCTCCCCCCCTCGGGCGGTCTCCATATCGAGCACCCATCCGGTGGCCCCGGCGGTCTAGGGCGTTATTCGGCACCGAGAGGGTGTAGTCCATGGTGAATAACTGCTTCTCCGTGTTAGTGCATGTCATCGTGAGATGACAGACCAAGTCTAGGATCGTACTGTCATGGGATCACCCACCGAAGATTCCGTCTCGGGGACGGACGCAGCCGGTCCTCGATGTTCCCGCTCGTGTGTGTGGTTTGTGAGGCACGTGTCATGTCAAGGACGTGTGTTGCGTATTCAAATAGCACACCACCCATGCATGCATATGAATGGCCACACGCATGTAGGGGTGCCCTCCCCCCCCTCGGGCGGTCTCTATATCGAGCGCGCATCCGGTGGCCCCGGTGGTCTAGGGCATTGTTCGGCACCGAGAGGGTGTAGTCCACGATGAATAACTGCTTCTCCGTGTTAGTGCATGTCATCGCGAGATGACAGACCAAGTATAGGCTCATTCTGTCACGGAATCACCCACCGAAAGTTCTGTCTCGGGGACGGACGCAGCCAGTCCTCGACGTTCCCGCCCGTGTGTGTGGTTTGTGTGGCACGTGTCACGTCAAGGACGTGCGTTGCTTATTCAAATAGCACACCACCCGTGCATGCATATGCATGGGCCACACACATGTATGGGTGCCCTCCCCCCCCTCAGGCGGTCTCTATATCGAGCACCCATCGGTGGCCCCGGCGGTCTAGGGCATTATTCGGCACTGTGAGGGTGTAGTCCACGGTGAATAACTTCTTCTCCGTGTTAGTGCATGTCATCGCGAGATGACAGACCAAGTTTAGGCCCGTTCTTCGAGATAGTCTATGGGTATCGAGACGGGATGTGTCTTGTTTGTGCAGGAAGTGTGGGTCCTTGCTACCTCTTGAGCACTGCGTTGGTTTTCCCTTGAAGAGGAAAGGGGGATGCAGTAAAGTAGCGTAAGTATTTCCCTCGGGTTTTGAGAACCAAGGTATCAATCCAGTAGGAGGTCACGCCCAAGTCCCTTGCACCTACACAAACAAATAAGAACCTTGCAACCAACGCGATAAAGGGGTTGTCAATCCCTTCACGGTCACTTACGAGAGTGAGATCTGATAGAGATGATAAGATAATATTTTTGGTATTTTTATGATAAGGAGTAAAATTAAAGAAAGCAAGTAAATAGTAATGGAAATAACGGGAGATTAATATGATGGAAAATAGACCCGGGGGCCATAGGTTTCACTAGTGGCATCTCTCAACATAGCATAAGTATTACGGTGGGTGAACAAATTATTGTCGAGCAATTGATAGAATTGAGCATAGTTATGAGAATATCTAGGTATGATCATGTATATAGGCATCACGTCCGCGACAAGTAGACCGAAACGATTCTGCATCTACTAGTATTACTCCACACATCGACCGCTATCCAGCATGCATCTAGAGTATTAAGTTCATAAGAACGGAGTAACGCTTTAACCAAGATGACATGATGTAGAGGGATAAATTCATGCAATATGATATAAACCCCATCTTTTTATCCTCGATGGCAACAATACAATACGTGCCTTGCTGCCCCTGCTGTCACTGGGAAAGGACACCGCAGGATTGAACCCAAAGATAAGCACTTCTCCCATTGCAAGAAAGATCAATCTAGTAGGCCAAACCAAACTGATAATCCGAAGAGACTTGCAAAGATAACCAATCATACATAAAAGAATTCAGAGAAGATTCAAATATTGTTCATAGATAAACTTGATCATAAACCCACAATTCATCGGATCTCGACAAACACACCGCAAAAGAAGATTACATCGAATAGATCTCCAAGAGAATCGAGGAGAACTTTGTATTGAGATCCCAAGAGAGAGAAGAAGCCATCTAGCTAATAAGTATGGACCCGAAGGTCTGAGGTAAACTAGTCACACATCATCGGAGAGGCTATGGTGTTGATGTAGAAGCACTCCGTTATCAATGCCCCATCCGGCAGGACGCCGGAAAAGGCCCCAAGGTGGGATCTCACGGGTACAGAAGGTTGCGGCGGTGGAATTAGGTTTTCATGGTCGCTTCTTATGGTTTGGGGGTACATTGGTATATATAGGAGGAAGAAGTAGGTCGGCGGAGCCACGAGGGGCCCATAAGGGTGGAGGGCGCGCCTGGGGGAGGGAGGGGGTAGGCGCGCCCCCTACCTCGTGGCTTCCTCGTCCGTTGCTTGACGTCCACTCCAAGTCCTCTGGATCACGTTTGTTCCAAAAATCACGTTCCCGAAGGTTTCATTCCATTTGGACCCCGTTTGATATCCTTTTTCTGCGAAACAGTGAAATCGGCAAAAAAACAACAATTTGGGTTGGGCCTCCGGTTAATAGGTTAGTCCCAAAAATAATATAAAAGTGTATAAATAAGACCATTAAACATCCAAAACAGAATATATAATAGCATGGAACAATAAAAAATTATAAATACGTTGGAGACGTATTAGTCCTGTTGCTCCGTTGGCCTCGAAACTTCTTGTGTTGTCAAAGGAGGCTATCACATGTATATGCATGGGCTATCTGGTGGCCCCGGCAGTCTAGGAAGTTGACCGGTACCGAGAGAGGGGGTAGGCCACGGTCAACAACTGCTTCTTCTCATGTTTATTACTTTACACTCTTTAAAGTTCTCTCTCGGTGCCGGTCTAGAAAGTTGACCGGCACCGAGAGAGGGGGTAGGCCACGGTCAACAAATGCTTCTCTCATGATTTTTACTTTACACTCTTTAAAGTTCTCTCTCGGTGCCGTTCTAGGAAGTTGGCCGGCACCGACAGAGGGGGTAGGCCACGGTCAACAACTGCCTCTTCTCATGTTTTTTACTTTACACTTGATACGTCTGCAACGTATCTATAATTTTGATTGTTCCATGCTATATTATATTCTGTTTTTGACATTAGTGGGCTTTATTATACACTTTTATATTATTTTTGGGACTAACCTATTAACCGGAGGCCCAGCCCAGAATTGTTGTTTTTTTGCCTATTTCAGAGTATCGCAGAAAAAGAATATCAAACGGAGTCCAAACGGAATGAAACCTTTGGGAACGTGATCCAGAGGACTTGGACCCTAAGTCAAGACATCAACCAGGAGGACACGAGGTAGGGGGGCACGCCTACCCCCCAGGGCACGCCCTCCACCCTCGTGGGCCCCCTGTTGCTCCACCGACGTACTCCTTCCTCCTATATATACCTACGTACCCCCAAACTACCAGATACGGAGCCAAAAACCTAATTCCACCGCCGCAACCTTCTGTACCCATGAGATCCCATCTTGGGGCCTGTTCCGGAGCTCCGCCGGAGGGGGCATCGATCACGGAGGGCTTCTACATCAACACCATAGCCTCTCCGATGATGTGTGAGTAGTTTACCTCAGACCTTCGGGTCCATAGTTATTAGCTAGATGGCTTCTTCTCTCTTTTTGGATCTCAATACAATGTTCTCCCCTTCTCTTATGGAGATCTATTCGATGTAATCTTGTTTTGCGGTGTGTTTGTTGAGAGCGATGAATTGTGGTTTTATGATCAAGTTTATCTATGAACAATATTTGAATCTTCTCTGAATTCTTTTATGTATGATTGGTTATCTTTGCAAGTCTCTTCGAATTATCAGTTTTGTTTGGCCTACTAGATTGATCTTTCTTGCAATGGGAGAAGTGCTTAGCTTTGGGTTCAATCTTGCGGTGTCCTTTCCCAGTGACAGTAGGGGCAGCAAGGCACGTATTGTATTGTTGCCATCGAGGATAACAAGATGGGGTTTATATCATATTGCATGAGTTTATCCCTCTACATCATGTCATCTTGCTTAAAGCGTTACTCTGTTCTTATGAACCTAATACTCTATATGCATGCTGGATAGCGGTCGATGTGTGGAGTAATAGTAGTAGATGTAGGCAGGAGTCGGTCTACTTGTCTCAGACGTGATGCCTACATACATGATCATACCTAGATATTCTCATAACTATGCTCAATTCTGTCAATTTCTCAACAGTAATTTGTTCACCCACCGTAAATACTTATGCTCTTGAGAGAAGCCACTAGTGAAACCTATGGCCCCCGGGTCTATTTTCCATCATATTTAATCTCCCGACAACAAGCTATTTCTGGCACTGTTTATTTTGCTTTTATTTTAATTTGCATCTTTATCATAAAAATACAAAAAATATTATCTTCTCATATCTATCAGATCTCACTCTCGTAAGTGACTGTGTAGGGATTGACAACCCCTTATCGCGTTGGTTGCGAGGATTTATTTGTTTGTGTAGGTGCGAGGGACTCGTGCATGACCTCCTACTGGATTGATACCTTGGTTCTCAAAAACAGAGGGAAATACTTACGCTGCTTTACTGCATCACCCTTTCCTCTTCAAGGGAAAACCAACGCAGTGCTCAAGAGGTAGCAAGAAGGATTTCTGGCGCCGTTGCCGGGGAGTCTACGCAAAAGTCAACATACCAAGTACCCATCACAAACCCTTATCTCCCGCATTACATTATTTGCCATTTTCCTCTCGTTTTCCTCTCCCCCACTTCACCCTTGCCATTTTATTCGCCCTCTCTTTTCCGTTTGCTTCTTTTTCGCTTGCTTCTTGTTTGCTCGTGTGTTGGATTGCTTGCTTGTCACGATGGCTCAAGATAATACCAAATTGTGTGACTTTACCAATACCAACAATAATGATTTCCTTAGCACTCCGATTGCTCCTCTTACCGATACTGGATCTTGTGAAATTAATGCTGCTTTGTTGAATCTTGTCATGAAAGATCAATTCCCTGGCCTTCCTAGTGAAGATGCCGCTACCCATCTAAATAGCTTCATTGATTTGTGTGATATGCAAAAGAAGAAAGATGTGGATAATGATATTGTTAAATTGAAGTTATTCCCCTTTTCGCTTAGAGATCGTGCTAAAGCTTGGTTTTCATCTTTGCCTAAAAATAGTATTGATTCTTGGAATAAGTGCAAAGATGCTTTTATCTCTAAGTATTTTCCTCCCGCTAAGAACATCTCTCTTAGAAACGACATTATGAATTTTAAGCAACTTGATCATGAACATGTTGCACAAGCTTGGGAGAGGATGAAATTAGTGATACGTAATTGCCCTGCACATGGTTTGAATTTGTGGATGATTATACAAATTTTTTATGCTGAATTGAATTTTTCTTCTAGAAATCTTTTAGATTCGACCGCGGGAGGCACTTTTATGGAAATCACTTTAGGAGAAGCTACTAAACTCCTAGATAATATTATGGTTAATTATTCTCAATGGCACACTGAAAGATCTACAAATAAAAAAGTGTATGCGATAGAAGAAATTAATGTTTTGAGTGGAAAGATGGATGAACTTATGAAATTATTTGCTGCTAAGAGTGTTTCTTCTGAT
This sequence comes from Triticum aestivum, assembly GCF_018294505.1. Classification (NCBI taxonomy): domain Eukaryota; kingdom Viridiplantae; phylum Streptophyta; class Magnoliopsida; order Poales; family Poaceae; genus Triticum; species Triticum aestivum. The sequence continues at coordinate 21,356,555 of NC_057796.1, forward strand.
CCTAATGATATGCCTTTGTCTACTTTGATTGAGAATAATAATGAATCTATGGATGTGAATTTTGTTGGTAGGAATAATTTTGGTAATAACGCGTATAGAGGAAACTTTAATCCTAGGCCGTATCCTAGTAATTCCTCTAATAATTATGGTAATTCCTACACCAATTCTTATGGAAATTTTAATAAGATGCCTTCTGAATTTGAGACTAGTGTTAAAGAAGTTATGAATTCGCAAAAGAATTTCAATGCTTTGCTTGAAGAAAAATTGCTTAAAGTTGATGAATTGGCTAGGAACGTTGATAGAATTTCTCTTGATGTTGATTCTTTGAAACTTAGATCTATTCCACCTAAGCATGATATCAATGAGTCTCTCAAAGCCGTGAGAATTTCCATTGATGAGTGCAAAGAAAGAACCGCTAGGCTGCGTGCTAAGAAAGATTGCTTTGTAAAAGCGTGTTCTTCTAGTTTCTATGAAAATAAAGATGAAGATCTAAAGGTTATTGAAGTGTCCCCTATTAAATCTTTGTTTTTCAATATGAATCTTGATAATGATGGGACTGAATATGATCCACCTTTACCTAGAAGGCGTTCCAAAAATTCGGAGTTTTTAGATCTTGATGCTAAAATCGATAAAAGTGGGATTGAAGAGATCAAAACATTAGATATTAATGAACCCACTATTTTGGATTTCAAGCAATTTAATTATGATAATTGTTCTTTGATAGATTGTATTTCCTTGTTGCAATCCGTGCTAAATTTTGCTCATGCTTATAGTCAAAATAAAGCTTTTACTAAAGATATCATTGATGCTTTGATGCAATCTTATGAAGAAAAACTTGAGTTGGAAGTTTCTATCCCTAGAAAACTTTATAATGAGTGGGAACCTACTATTAAAATTAAAATTAAAGATCATGAAAGCTATGCTTTGTGTGATTTGGGTGCTAGTGTTTCCACGATTCCAAAGACTTTGTGCGATTTTCTAGGTTTCCGTGATTTTGATGATTGCTCTCTAAACTTGCACCTTGCGGATTCCACTATTAAGAAACCTATGGGAAGAATTAATAATGTTCTTATTGTTGCAAATAGGAACTATGTGCCCGTAGATTTTATTGTTCTTGATATAGATTGCAATCCTTCATGTCCTATTATTCTTGGTAGACCTTTCCTTAGAACGATTGGTGCAATTATTGATATGAAGGAAGGGAATATTAGATTCCAATTTCCGTTAAGGAAAGGCATGGGACACTTCCCTAGAAAGAAAATAAAATTACCGTATGAATCTATCATGAGAGCCACTTATGGATTGCCTACCAAAGATGGCAATACCTAGATCTATCCTTGATATATTATGCCTAGCTAGGGGCGTTAAACGATAGCGCTTGTTGGGAGGCAACCCAATTTTTTTTGTTTTTTTTCTTCTGTTTAGGAATAAATATTTGTTCTAGCCTCTGGTTAGATGTGTTTTTATGTTTTAATTAGTGTTTGTGCCAAGTTAAACCTATAGGATCTTCTTGGATGATAGTTATTTGATCTTGCTGTAATTTTCAGAAACTTTCTGTTCACGAAAACAATTGTTAAAAATCACCAGAACGTGATAAAATATTTATTCCAATTGCTGCTGATCAATAAACAAATTTTCTAGGTCTTCCTATTTTGGCTGAAGTTTTGGAGTTCCGGAAGTTTGTGTTAGTTACAGATTACTACAGACTGTTCTGTTTTTGACAGATTCTGTTTTTCGTGTGTTGTTTGCTTATTTTGATGAATCTATGGCTAGTAAAATAGTTTATAAACCATAGAGAAGTTGGAATACAGTAGTTTTAACAGCAATATAAATAAAGAATGAGTTCATTACAGTACCTTGAAGTGGTCTTTTGTTTTCTTTCGCTAACGGAGGTCACGAGATTTTCTGTTAAGTTTTGTGTTGTGAAGTTTTCAAGTTTTGGGTAAAAGATTTGATGGATTATGGAACAAGGAGTGGCAAGCGCCTAAGCTTGGGGATGCCCATGGCACCCCAAGATAATTTAAGGACACCTAAAAGCCAAATCTTGGGGATGCCCCTGAAGGCATCCCCTCTTTCGTCTACTTCCATCGGTAACTTTACTTGGAGCTATATTTTTATTCACCACATGATATGTGTTTTGCTTGGAGCGTCTTGTATGATTTGAGTCTTTGCTTTTTAGTTTACCACAATCATCTTTGCTGTACACACCTTTTTAGAGAGAGACACTTGATTCGGAAATTGTTAGAATACTCTATGTGCTTCACTTATATCTTTTGAGTTATATAGTTTTTGCTCTAGTGCTTCACTTATATCTTTTAGAGCACGGTGGTGGATTTGTTTTATAGAAACTATTGTTCTCTCATGCTTCACTTAGATTATTTTGAGAGTCCTAGAAAACAGCATGGTAGTTTTCTTTAACAATAGTAGGCATTCAAGATTAGTAAAGAAAAAAGAAAAATTCTTATGAGTGTGTTGAATACTATGAGAAGTTTGATGCTTGATAATTGTTTTGAGATATGAAGATGGTGATATTGGAGTCATGCTAGTTGAGTAGTTTTGAATTTGAGAAATACTTGTGTTAAAGTTTGTGATTCCCGTAGCATGCACGTATGGTGAACTGTTATGTGATGATGTCGGAGCATGATTTATTTATTGATTGTCTTCCTGATGAGTGGCGGTCGGGGACGAGCGATGGTATTTTCCTACCAATCTATCCCCCTAGGAGCATGCGTGTAATACTTTGATTTTATAACTTGTAGATTTTTGCAATAAGTATATGAGTTATTTATGACTAATGTTGAGTCCATGGATTATACGCACTTTTCTTCCTTCCACCATTGCTAGCCTCTCTAATACCGCGCAGTTTTCGCCGGTATCATATACCCACCATATACCTTCCTCAAAACAGCCACCATACCTACCTATCATGGCATTTCCATAGCCATTCCGAGATATATTGCCATGCAACTTACCACCGTTCCATTTACTATGACACGCTCCATCATTGTCATATTGCAAAGCCACCGTTCATAATTCTTTCATACATGTCACTCTTGATTCATTGCATATCCCGGTACACCGCCGGAGGCATTCACATAGAGTCATATTTTGTTCTAAGTATTGAGTTGTAATTGTTGAGTTGTAAGTAAATGAAAGTGTGATGATCATCATTTTTCAAGCATTGTCCCAAGTGAGGAAAGGATGATGGAGACTATGATTCCCCCAGAAGTCGGGATGAGACTCCTGACGAAAAAAAAGAGGCCATAAAAAAAGAAAATGCCCAAAATAAAAAAAAATAAAAAATGAGAGAAAAAGAGAGAAGGGACAATGTTACTATCCTTTTACCACACTTGTGCTTCAAAGTAGCACCATGATCTTCATGATAGAGAGTCTCTTATGATATCACTTTCATATACTAGTGGGAATTTTTCATTATAGAACTTGGCTTGTATATTCCAATGATGGGCTTCCTCAAAAATGCCCAAGGTCTTCGTGAGCAAGCGAGTTGGATGCACACCCACTTAGTTTCTTTTGTTGAGCTTTCATATATTTATAGCTCTAGTGCATCCGTTGCATGGCAATCCCTACTCACTCACATTGATATCTATTGATGGGCATCTCCATAGCCCGTTGATACGCCTAGTTGATGTGAGACTATCTTCTCCTTTTTGTCTTCTCCACAAGTACCATTCTATTCCACATACAGTGCCATGTCCATGGCTCACGCTCATGTATTACGTGAAGATTGAAAAAGTTTGAGAACGTCAAAAGTATGAAACAATTGCTTGGCTTGTCATCGGGGTTGTGCATGATTTAAATACTTTGCGTGGTGAAGATAGAGCATAGCCAGACTATATGTTTTTGTAGGGATAACTTTCTTTGGCCATGTTATTTTGAGAAGTCATAATTGCTTAGTTAGTATGCTTGAAGTATTATTATTTTTATGTCAATATTAAACTTTTTGTCTTGAATCTTTCGGATCTGAATTTTCAAACCACAATTAAGAAGAATTACATTGAAATTATGCCAAGTAGCATTCCACATCAAAAATTCTGTTTTTATCATTTACCTACTCGAGGACGAGCATGAATTAAGCTTGGGGATGCTTGATACGTCTCCAACGTATCTATAATTATTTATTGTTCCATGCTATATTATATTCTGTTTTGGACATTAATGGGCTTTATTATACACTTTTATATTATTTTTGGGACTAACCTATTAACCGGAGGCCCAGCCCAGAACTGCTGTTTTTTTGCCTATTTCAGAGTTTCACAGAAAAAGAATATCAAACGGAGTCCAAACGGAATGAAACCTTCGGGAACGTGATTTTCGGAACGAACGTGATCCAGAGGACTTGGACCCTACGTCAAGACATCAACAAGGAGGGCACGAGGTAGGGGGGCGCGCCTACCCCCCAGGGCGCACCCTCCACCCTTGTGGGCCCCCTGTTGCTCCACCGACCTACTCCTTCCTCCTATATATACCTACGTACCCCCAAACTACCAGATACGGAGCCAAAAACCTAATTCCACCGCCGCAACCTTCTGTACCCATGAGATCCCATCTTGGGGCCTGTTCCGGAGCTCCACCGGAGGGTGCATCGATCATGGAGGGCTTCTACATCAACACCATAGCCTCTCCGATGATGTGTGAGTAGTTTACCTCAGACCTTCGGGTCCATAGTTATTAGCTAGATGGCTTCTTCTCTCTTTTTGGATCTCAATACAATGTTCTCCCCCTCTCTTGTGGAGATCTATTCGATGTAATCTTCTTTTGCGGTGTGTTTGTTGAGACCGATGAATTGTGGGTTTATGATCAAGTTTATCTATGAACAATATTTGAATCTTCTCTGAATTCTTTTATGTATGATTGGTTATCTTTGCAAGTCTCTTCGAATTATCAGTTTTGTTTGGCCTACTAGATTGATCTTTCTTGCAATGGGAGAAGTGCTTAGCTTTGGGTTCAATCTTGCGGTGTCCTTTCTCAGTGAAAGTAGGGGCAGGAAGGCACGTATTGTATTGTTGCCATCGAGGATAACAAGATGGGGTTTATATCATATTACATGAGTTTATCCCTCTACATCATGTCATCTTGCTTAAAGCGTTACTCTGTTCTTATGAACCTAATACTCTAGATGCATGCTGGATAGCGGTCGATGTGTGGAGTAATAGTAGTAGATGCAGGTAGGAGTCGGTCTACTTGTCTCAGACGTGATGCCTATATACATGATGATACCTAGATATTCTCATAACTATGCTCAATTCTGTCCATTTCTCAACAGTAATTTGTTCACCCACCGTAAATACTTATACTCTTGAGAGAAGCCACTAATGAAACCTATGGCCCCGGGTCTATTTTCCATCATATTTAATCTCCCGACAACAAGCTATTTCTGCGCCATTTATTTTGCTTTTATTTTACTTTGCATCTTTATCATAAAATTACCAAAAATATTATCTTATCATATCTACCAGATCTCACTCTCGTAAGTGACCGTGTAGGGATTGACAACCCCTTATCGCGTTGGTTGCGAGGATTTATTTGTTTGTGTAGGTGCGAGGGACTCGTGCGTGGCCTCCTACTGGATTGATACCTTGGTTCTCAAAAACTGAGGGAGATACTTACGCTGCTTTACTGCATCACCCTTTCCTCTTCAAGGGAAAACCAACGCAGTGCTCAAGAGGTAGCAACACTCTTTAAAGTTCTCTCTCGGTGCCGGTCTAGAAAGTTGACCGTCACCGAGAGAGGGGGTAGGCGAAGGTCAACAACTGCTTCTTCTCTTGTTTTTTTACTTTACACTCTTTAAAGTTGAGTTTTGAAGAAATCTAACCCAAAAAGCATATATATATCTATGAGTGCATCAATAGTCTTTTATCGAAAAAATTCATGGAATTTCCAAACTTTGGTCGTAAAAGCATATGAAATATGAGATACAAAAAAGATAGTGAAAAACGAAAACAAAAAGAGAAGGGGAAAAATTAGAGCAGTGGTTACCGAGGGTCGATTCTCAGCTCTCGGTAATGGCCACCTTTTCCGAGAGGCGCTCTCGGTAAAGCATCTAACCTAGATCTCTTTCCTTCTTGTGCATTCTCGATAATATGTGTTATACTTTTTTTTGTTGTTTTCTTCCATGCTTGGCAAACAACCTTAGCACATCATAATTACCGTCTTGTGTTTTCTTCTTCGGATGGGCCTCGTCCGGTTCTAGACCCCGGCACCCCTCCGGTGGCCCCGACGGTCTAGGGTGTTGTTCGGCACCTAGTGGGGGTAGCCCACGGGGAATAACTGCTTCTTCGTGTTAGTGCATGTCATCGCGAGATGACAGACCAAGTCTAGGCCCGTTCTATCACGGGATCACCCACCGAAGACTCTGTCTCGGGGACGAACGCAGCCGGTCCTCGACGTTCCCACCCGTGTGTATGGTTTGTGAGGCACGTGCCACGTCAAGGACGTGCGTTGCTTATTCAAATAGCACACCACCCCTGCATGCATATGCATGGGCCACACGCATGTAGGGGTGCCCTCCCCCCCCCTCGGGCGGTCTCCATATCGAGCACCCATCCGGTGGCCCGACGGTCTAGGGCATTATTCGGCACCGAGAGGGTGTATTCCACGCTGAATTACTGCTTCTCCGTGTTAGCGCATGTCATCGCGAGATGACAGACCAAGTCTAGGCTCGTTCTGTCACGGGCTCACCCACCAAAGATTCTGTCTCGGGGACGGACGCAGCAGGTCCTCGACGTTCCCGCCCGTGTGTGTGGTTTGTGAGGCACGTGTCACGTCAAGGACGTGTGTTGCTTATTCAAATAGCACACCACCCGTGCATGCATATGCATGGGCCACACACATGTAGGGGTGCCCTCCCCCCCCTGGGGCGGTCTCTATATCGAGCACCCATCCGGTGGCCCCGGCGGTCTAGGGCATTGTTCAGCACCGAGAGGGTGTAGTCCACGGTGAATAACTACTTCTCCGTGTTAGTGCATGTCATCGCGACATGACAGACCAAGTCTAGGCCAATTCTTCGAGATAGTCTATGTGTATCGAGAGGGAATGTGTCCGGTTTGTGCAGGAAGTGTGGGTCCTGCTGCTCCGTTGGCCTCGAAACTTCTTGTGCTCTCAAAGGAGGCCATCGCATGTATATGCATGGGCTATCCGGTGGCCCCGGCAGTCTAGGAAGTTAACCGGCACCGAGACAGGGGGTAGGCCACGGTCAACAACTGCTTCCTCTCATGTTTTTTACTTTACACTCTTTAAAGTTCTCTCTTGGTGCCGTTCTAGGAAGTTGGCCGGCACCGAGAGAGGGGGTAGGCCACGGTCAACAACTTCCTCTTCTCATGTTTTTTACTTTACACTCTTTAAAGTTCTCTCTCGGTGCCGGTCTAGAAAGTTGACCGGCACCGAGGGAGGTGGTAGGCAACGACCAACAACTGCTTCTTCTCATGTTTTTTACTTTACACTCTTTAAAGTTGAGTTTTGAAGAAATCTAACCCAAAAAGCATATATATATATATATATATATATATATATATATATATATATATATATATATATATATATGAGTGCATCAAAAGTCTTTTATCGAAAAAATTCATCAAAAGTCATGGAATTTCCAAACTTTGGTCGTAAAATCTTATGAAATATGAGATACAAAAAAGATAGTGCAAAACAAAAACAAAAAGAGAAGGGAAAAAATTAGAGCAGTGGTTACCGAGGGTCGATTCTCAGCTCTCGGTAATGGCCACGGTCAACAACTTCCTCTTCTCATGTTTTTTACTTTACACTCTTTAAAGTTCTCTCTCGGTGCCGGTCTAGAAAGTTGACCGGCACCGAGGGAGGTGGTAGGCAATGGTCAACAACTGCTTCTTCTCATGTTTTTACTTTACACTCTTTAAAGTTGAGTTTTGAGCAAATCTAACCCAAAAAGCATATATATATATATATATATATATATATATATATATATATATATATATATATATCTATGAGTGCATCAAAAGTCTTTTATAGAAAAAATTCATCAAAAGTCATGGAATTTCCAAACTTTGGTCGTAAAAGCATATGAAATATGAGATACAAAAAAGATTGTGCAAAACAAAAACAAAAAGAGAAGGGGAAAAATTAGAGCAGTGGTTACCGAGGGTCGATTCTCAGCTCTCAGTAATGGCCACCTTTTCCGAGAGGCGCTCTCGGTAAAGAATCTAACCTAGATCTGCTTCCTTCTTGTGCATTCTCGATAATATGTATTACACTTTTTTGTTGTTTTCTTCCATGCTTGGCAAACAACCTTAGCACATCATAATTACCGTCTTGTGTCTTCTTCTTCGGATGGGCCTCGTCTGGTTCTAGAGACCGGCACCCCTCTGGTGGCCCCGGCGGTCTAGGTCGTTGTTCGGCACCTAGAGGGGGTAGGCCACGGGGAATAACTGCTTCTTCGTATTAGTGCATGTCATCGCGAGATGACAAACTAGGTCTAGGCCCGTTCTGTCACGGGATCACCCACCGAAGACTCTGTCTTGGGGACGAACGCAGCCGGTCCTCGACGTTCCCGCCCGTGTGTGTGGTTTTTGAGGCACGTGCCACGTCAAGGACGTGCGTTGCTTATTCAAATAGCACACCACCCCTGCATGCATATGCATGGGCCACACGCATGTAGGGGTGCCCTCCCCCCCCTTGGGCGGTCTCCATATCGAGCACCCAACCGGTGGCCCCGGCGGTCTAGGGCATTATTCGGCATCGAGAGGGTGTAGTCCACGGTGAATAACTGCTTCTCCATGTTAGTGCATGTCATCGAGAGATGACAGACCAAGTCTAGGCTCGTTCTGTCACGGGATCACCCACCAAAGATTCTGTCTCGGGGACGGACGCAGCCGGTCCTCGACGTTCCCGCCCGTGTGTGTGGTTTGTGAGGCACGTGTCACGTCAAGGACGTGCCTTGCTTATTCAAACAGCACACCACCCGTGCATGCATATGCATGGGCCACACGCATGTATGGGTGCCCTCCCCCCCTCGGGCGGTTTCTATATCGAGCACCCATCCGGTGGCCCCGGCGGTCTAGGGCATTGTTCGGCACCGAGAGGGTGTAGTCCACGGTGAATAACTGCTTCTCCGTGTTAGATCTTGTCATCGCGAGATGACAGACAAAGTCTAGGCCCGTTCTTCGAGATAGTCTATGGGTATCGAGAGGGAATGTGTCCGGTTTGTGCAGGAAGTGTGGGTCCTGTTGCTCCGTTGGCCTCGAAACTTCTTGTTCTCTCAAAGGAGGCCATCGCATGTATATGCATGGGCTATTCGGTGGCCCCGGCGGTCTAGGAAGTTGACCGGCACCGGTAGAGGGGGTAGGCCACGGTCAACAACTGCTTCTTCTCATGTTTATTACTTTACACTGTTTAAAGTTCTCTCTCGGTGCCGGTCTAGAAAGTTGACCGGCACCGAGAGAGGGGGTAGGCCTCGGTTAACAACTGCTTCTTCTGATGTTTTTTACTTTACACTCTTTAAAGTTCTCTCTCGGTGCCGTTCTAAGAACTTGGCCGGCACCGAGAGAGGGGGTTGGCCACGGTCAACCACTGCCTCTTCTCATGTTTTTCACTTTACACACTTTAAAGTTCTCTCTCGGTGCCGGTCTAGAAAGTTGACCGGCACCGAGAGAGGGGGTAGGCCGCGGTCAACAACTGCTTCTTCTCATGTTTTTTTTACTTTACACTCTTTAAAGTTGAGTTTTGTACAAATCTAACCCAAAAAGCATATATATATATATATATATATATATATATATATGAGTGCATCAAAAGTCTTTTATCGAAAAAATTCATCAAAAGTCATGGAATTTCCAAACTTTGGTCGTAAAAGCATATGAAATATGAGATCCAAAAAGATAGTGCAAAAAAAAGAGAAGGGGAAAAAATTAGAGCAGTGGTTACCGAGGGTCGATTCTCAGCTCTCGGTAATGGCCACCGTTTCCGAGAGGCCTCACGGTAAAGCATCTAACCTAGATCTTAACCTTTCCCCTTTCTTTTGTATCTTCATTCCCCTCCTCTCTGTTCCTTCCGCCACCGCCGCCGCCGCCGCCGAAATCGCCACCACCGCCGCCGCCGCCTGCCCTCAACCGCCACCAACCGCCGCTGCCACCCCTCCTCCACCGCCCCCAACTGCGTCCACTGACCCCAACTGTTGCCGCCACGGTGCTTCATGGCCGGCGGCCGGCGCGGCGGCTCTTCGATGCGACCCAACGACGGCCGCCGCAGCGGAACTCCTGCGGTAGCTGGGGATGCCCTCAGGTGTGTACACCCATCCCACTGAACATATGCAAATTTTGTTGAAGAATATGAGAATTGGGAAAATTCAGTTCATAGGTGCTCCACTAGGGGCTAGTAATTCAGTTCATAGGGTATTTTTTGGTGCTCCACTAGGTCCATGCTGATCTAGTTCTAGGTATTTTTAGGTGCTCCACTAGGATGTTTGAGTTGCACAACATGTTGTGAGTTGCACATGTTTTTTTGCTTTCATTTTGAAAATGACCCCCTCTTGGATGCTTGTCACGCTCCGCCACTGCCACTAGGGGCTAGTAATTGCAAGTAGGCACCATCTTGCTGATGAATTTAATATCATGGCAAAACTGGCTACAAAACACCCAAACCTGAAATTGTGGGTCAAGTTCATCATAATATGCTGCTGTATACTACTGTATTGTACAATTTTTAGCCTATTTTTCATGTTTTTGAGGAGTTGATATTGTCCAGTGCATGATAATATGCTCGTGTTGCTTATGTATATTTTTCAGCTATTGTAATGTATAGTTTTCCGCCTATTTTTTCATATATTTGAACAGTCATATTGTCCAGTGCATGATAATATGCTCCTGTTGCCTACGTACTCTTTTCAGTCAATTTTTCATGTATTTTGGACAAGTGGTATGGTTAATATTCACCATATATATGTTGTTTTCAGATTCTGATGGGAGCACTGGTAGTAATTACCGGAGAGTCCCGACTGGTAGGACCGAGTCGTCCGCCTCCCATCAGGCCACAACTGAGGCATCGTCATCATCGGATGGCGATGTCGGAGTGGACTTAGATGCACCAGATCCGCTCGCTACCGAGTCGGGCGACATGGAGGCCTCGGGCGGCTTGGGGTCTACCTCGAGCAACACTTCCAATAGGAAGAAATCCGGGCGTGGTCCGGGGAAGGTCCCGGAACCAACTGCTGCCAGCAACCGTCCTGTCATTTGCCCGACAGGAGAGGGGTAAGCAAGCATTTCATTTGCATCATATTTTGGATGCCACAACTTTGACACTCACATATGCTCGTCTTTTATATCATGCAGTCAGTGGGAATTTATCCCAACACAACCTAAGGGGGCACGCCCGCCGAACCACGTCATCGGCTCCCTCTTGAGGAAGCACTTCCCTGGATTGTCCAAGCCGGGTGATGACAATCCGCCGTCGCCAGGTTTAACCTGGGAGCATTACCTACACGACAAGGATGAGCACGATGTCACCATGGCCACTCGGGTCATCAATGCTTTTTTTGTAAGTATCTTCACTCCAACCACTGCATTTTTCCATATCCAAATCCTTGCTTGCGTGGATGGTGAGAAGATGCCATATGCTTTCTTGTAGCAAACATTTGCTTGCGTGGAGGGTGAGCAGCAGAAGGCGATCAAAGGCATCGTCAAATCTGCCCGAAAGATACTCTCTGACACCAAGCACACGCTACGGTACAAAGCCGTGATGCAGTGTCGGCCGCTCGATGACAAGGGGGAGAAGATGACAAGGAAGACTGCTTGCCAGACAAACTTGTCATGAGAAGAATACCTGTCAGTGGTAAGTGACTACATCGGTTGCTAGTACTTTGATTCATCCCTCTTGTTCCTCAATTATTCGATTTTTTTGACTAGGTGAAGGAACCCTGGATGAAGGACGATTGTTGGGACGCCCTGGTTGACATGTGGTGTGACCCAGCATGGCGGTCCTCGACACGAGATTATTAGGGTGTAGTCCACGGTGAATAACTGCTTCTCCGTGTTAGTGCATGTCATCGAGAGATGACAAACCAAGTTTAGGCTCGTTTTGTCATGGGATCACCCACCGAAGATTCTGTCTCGGGGACGGACGCAGCCGGTCCTCGACGTTCCCGCCCGTGTGTGTGGTTTGTGAGGCACGTGTCACGTCAAGGACGTGCGTTGCTTATTCAAGCCCGTTCTTCGAGATAGTCTATGGGTATCGAGAGGGAATGTGTCCGGTTTGTGCAGGAAGTGTGGGTCCTGTTGCTCCGTTGGCCTCGAAACTTCTTGTTCTCTTAAAGGAGGCCATCGCACGTATATGCATGGGCTATCCGGTGGCCCTGGCGGTCTAGGAAGTTGACCGGCACCGGGAGAGGGGGTAGGCCACGGTCAACAACTGCTTCTTCTCATGTTTATTACTTTACACTGTTTAAAGTTCTCTCTCGGTGCCAGTCTAGAAAGTTGACCGGCACCGAGAGAGGGGGTAGGCCTCGGTCAACAACTGCTTCTTCTGATGTTTTTTACTTTACACTGTTTAAAGTTCTCTCTCGGTGCCGTTCGAAGAACTTGGCCGGCACCGAGAGAGGGGGTAGGCCACGGTCAACAACTGCCTCTTCTCATGTTTTTTACTTTACACACTTTAAAGTTCTCTCTCGGTGCCGGTCTAAAAAGTTGACCGGCACCGAGAGAGGGGGTAGGCCACGGTCAACAACTGCTTCTTCTCATGTTTTTTTACTTTACACTCTTTAAAGTTGAGTTTTGTACAAATCTAACCCAAAAAAGCATATATATATATATATATATAGATAGATATATATATATATAGATAGATATATATATATTGCGATGTAATTTCAAGGGCCCTGTCATTAACGGACATTATAGGAGATAAAGAGTTCCAGTCGAATGAGTTTGTAGTGCAACTAGGTCAGGTCAGCCACCAGGGTTATTCCTTTTTTCAACCTTTACGTCATACATAATTGTTTCTTGCTTATTATTACTCATGCAGTCATAAAAATATATATGGAGATCTATACGTGGTGGTCGCTCAGATCCCAGCCGTGCTTCCACAGGTGTACCCAAGGTTGTTAGAATCGCGATTCTGTTATACGATTCTATGACTTTACGATCCAAACTAACCCCTCTGATTCTATGATTTTTAGTTCATAGAACCTACGTTTTTAGGTCCTGATAGTGAAGATTCTACGATTTGCGATCCTACCATCAGAGCTCCGATCCGATTCAAAATCGCGATTCTGACAACCTTGGGTGTACCAGTTCCTCTATGTATATTCTTTGATTTTTTTCAGTTCAGTCATCTTTCATAGGTAATCCTTTGCAACAACTTTATAAGATGCTGAAAACAAAGGTGTGGGCTCTATTTGATGATTAGAGTCTGCTATAAAATCAAGAAGAACACAAGGAGGGAGTATGGGTCTGCACGTGCCTATAAGAAGAAGATGGCTTGAGGTGATTTGTTTTTATTTCAGTTACGTCGACGATGAGATCTTCGTCATGGACCTCAAGAAGGGTGCCGTCTTCATAGGTACTAGCTCCCTCCGCCACTCGATTCGTCTCGTGTGGGTCTTGTGAACAATTTGGAGGCATGACCTGACATTATATACTGATGAATCAAAGAGCAATAACCTAACATACTTTATACTGAACCATGTTATGGTGTAAAGGTCTCTGGACAAACAGGTGCAAGGAGGGCTTTGTTTGGTGCAGCGCAGGGGAATAGCCAATAGATGTTCAAATGGCAGATGTTTAGACTGCCAAGGATTGGATTATATTAGTCAATACAGTGAACATGTTGGTTTGTCGCCAGTTGCTGTAAGCCACTTCAGATGATGAATAGATTACTAAAAACGTTTTAGTATTTACCTTCCATACATATACATGATTTACTACATTTATGTATATCTTGCCTTTCAGCTAATGGTCAAATTCACTTGATCAATTTTCAGTATCCAATCTGATGAATGGCTTGGTGTTCGGCTAACCCGAGACTGATAGCATTTGTACATAGTATCCCTTCTACCCGAAATTGTCCTAGTGAGACGACAACTATGAGAACATAAGCTATTAACTCTATAGGTATGCATTTAGATTTCTGTGGTTCACGATACACTGGTTTATCTACGCATAAGTAAAGATTTGCCCTCATTTCTATGTCATGATTAGGCTGTCACATTATTTGATTACTAAGTATATTTTGTTGTTTGCCGATTTTGTAATTTTTGTATGGGATGTACCATTTTGTTGACCATTCTATGATTTTCTAATTAGAAAATGGATGTTTCTTGGAGAAATTCTTTTGTTCCTCAAGAAATCTCTCTCATGCCATATTCGTTCGTGAACTAGGGATAATAGTTCATGTGATTTCAGGTCGAAAGGGGCTCTCCAAGGATGAGAAGGGCCGAGGTGCGGAAGCAAGGAGCCTTTCTTCTTCTCGCGAGTGTTACAACTCAACCAGCCGGGGTCTTATTAAAAGTATCTTAGACCTTCCTGTAAATAGATAGTCAAAGCTCTTTTATTAAGAAAAACTTTACATTTAAGTTTGAAATATTTATGTTGCATCAACTCACGCTATTCATTTTTTTATAACATGACTCTTTTTTGTATAGATAATCAAAGTTTGAAATATTTACTGAACTTTGTGCTTCTTCATATTCATTTGTATAGCTTATGACAAGGTACATATTCTATTTAGCATTCATGTTTACCATTGGTTATGGGTTAAACTCAGCAAAGATAGCATATTCACATGTTTGCAAATCACTTTTGCTGTATATATAAGTTTCATCAAGGATCAACCTAGACCTGCGGACGTGCATAAGCTAGATAAGTGCGCACATGACTTCCAGAACCGGATTACCGTACATGGGTCTAGTAACATGACTTCCATAACCGGATTACCGTAGCACTCTGGTGCGGAACGTACTCTGGTTGACCTACGAGGTTCGGTAGTAAATTGATCTAAAGTTTCATGATCATCATCATTAACTTCCTCACTAATTGGTGTAGGCATCACTGGAACTAATTTCTATGATGAACTATTTTCCAATTCAGGAGAAGGTACAAATACCTCATCAAGTTCTACTTTCCTCCCACTCACTTCTTTCGAGAGAAACTTCTTCTCTAGAAAGAATCCATTCTTAGCAACAAAGATCTTGCCTTTGGATCTGTGATAGAAGGTGTACCAAACACTTTCTTTTGGGTATCCTATCAAGACACACTTCTTCGATTTGGGTTCGAACTTATCAGGTTGAAACTTTTTCACATAAGCATCGCAACCCCAAACTTTAAGAAACGACAGCTTATGTTTCTAGCCAAACCATAGTTCATATGGTGTCATCTCAACGGATTAGACGGTGCCCTATTTAACATGAATGTAGCTGTCTCTAATGCATAACCCCAAAACGATAGTGGTAAATCGGTAAAAGACATCATAGATTGCACTATATCCAATAAAGTATGGTTATGACGTTCGGACACACCATTATGCTGTGGTGTTCCAGGTGGCATGAGTTTGTTAAACTATTCCATATTGTTTTAATTGAAGACCAAACTCGTAACTCAAATATTCGTCTACGCGATCAGATCGTAGAAACTTTATTTTCTTGTTACGATGATTTTCCACTTCACTCTGAAATTCTTTGAACTTTTCAAATGTTTCAGACTTATCTTTCATCAAGTAGATATACTCATATCTGCCCAAATCATCTGTGAAGGTCAGAAAATAATGATACCCGTCGCGAGCCTCAAGACTCATCGGACCGCATACATCAGTATGTATTATTTCCAATAAGTCAGTTGCTCGCTCCATTGTTCCGGAGAACGGAGTCTTAGTCATCTTGCCCATGCGGCATGGTTCGCAAGCATTAAGTGATTCATAATCAAGTGATTCCAAAAGCCCATCAGCATGGAGTTTCTTCATGCGCTTTACACCAATATGACCTAAACGGCAGTGCCACAAATAAGTTGCACTATCATTATTAACTTTGCATCTTTTGGCTTCAATATTATGAATACGTGTATCACTACGATCGAGATCCAACAAACTATTTTCATTGGTGTATGACCATCGAAGGTTTTATTCATGTAAACATAACAAAAATTATTCTTTGACTTTAAATGAATAACTGTATTGCAATAAACATGATCAAATCACATTTATGCTCAACACAAACACCAAATAACATTTATTTAGGTTCAACACTAATCCAGAAAGTATAGGGAGTGTGCGATGATGATCATATCAATCTTGGAACCACTTCCAACACACATCGTCACTTCAACCTTAATTAGTCTCTATTCATTCTGCAATTCCCGTTTCGAGTTACTAATCTTAGCAACTAAACTAGTATCAAATACTGAGGGGTTGCTATAAACACTAGTAAAGTACACATCAATATCATGTATATCAAATATACCTTTGTTCACTTTGCCATCCTTCTTATCCGCCAAATACTTGGGGTATTTCCGCTTGTAGTGACCATTCCCTTTTGCAGTAGAAGCACTCTATTTCAGGCTTAGGTTCAGACTTGGGTTTCTTCACGTGAGCAGCAACTTGCTTGCCATTCTTCTTGAAGTTCCCTTTCTTTTTCTTTGCCCTTTTCTTGAAACTAGTGGTCTTGTTAACCATCAACAATTTATGAATTTTCTTGATTTCTACCTTCGCCGATTTTAGCATCGCGAAGAGCTCGGGAATTCTTTCGTCATCCCTTGCATATTATAGTTCATCACGAAGTTCTAGTAACTTGGTGACAGTGACTAGAGAACTTTGTCAATTACTATCTTATCTGGAAGATTAACTCCCACTTTATTCAAGCAATTGTAGTACCCAGACAATCTGAGTACATGCTCACTAGTTGAGCTATTCTCCGCCATCTTGTAGGCAAAGTACTGTCAGAGGTCTCATACCTCTCGACATGGGCATCAGTCTGAAATACTGATTTCAACTCTTGGAACATCTCATATGCTCCGTGGCATTCAAAACATCTTTGAAGCCCCGATTCTAAGCCGTAAAGTATGGTGCACTAAACTATCAAGTATTCATCATATCGAGCTTGCCAAACGTTCATAACGTCTGCATCTGCTCCTGCAATCGGTCTGTCACCTAGCGGTGCATCAAGGACATAATTCTTCGGTGCAGCAATGAGGATAATCCTCAGATCACGGATCCAATCCGCATCATTGCAACTAACATCTTTCAACTTAGTTTTCTCTAGGAACATATCAAAAATAAAATAGGGGAGCTAAACGTGATCTATTGATCTACAACATAGATATGCAAATACTATCAGGACTAAGTTCATGATAAATTAAAGTTCAATTAATCATATTACTTAAGAACTCCCACTTAGATAGACATCCCTCTAGTCATCTAAATGATCACGTGATCCAAATCAACTAATCCATGTCCGATCATCACGTGAGATGGAGTAGTTTTCAATGGTGAACATCACTATGTTGATCATATCTACTATATGAGTCACGCTCGACCTTTCGGTCTCCATTGTTACTTGGCCATATCTGCATATGCTAGGCTCGTCAAGTTTAACCCGAGTATTCCGCGTGTGCAAAACTGGCTTGCACCCATTGTATGTGAACGTAGAGCTTATCACACCCGATCATCACGTGGTGTCTCGGCATGACGAACTTTCGCAACGGTGCATACTCAGGGAGAACACTTGTACCTTGAAATTTAGTGAGATATCATCTTATAATGCTACCGTCGAACTAAGCAAAATAAGATGCATAAAGGATAAACATCACATGCAATCAATATAAGTGATATGATATGGCCATCATCATCTTGTGCCTTTGATCTCCATCTCCAAAGCACCGTCATGATCACCATCGTCACCAGCGCGACACCTTGATCTCCATCGTAGCATCGTCGTCGTCTCGCCAACTATTGCTCCTACGACTATCGCCACCGCTTAGTGATAAAGTAAAGCAATTACATGGTGATTGCACTTCATACAATAAAGCGACAACCATATGGCTCCTGCCAGTTGCTGATAACTCTGTTACAAAACATGATCATCTCATACAAGAAAATTTAGCATCATGTCTTGACCATATCACATCACAACATGCCCTGCAAAAACAAGTTAGATGTCCTCTACTTTGTTGTTGCAAGTTTTATGTGGCTGCTACGGGCTGAGCAAGAACCGTTCTTGCCTACGCATCAAAACCACAACGATATTTCGTCAAGTATGTGTTGTTTTAGCCTTCAACAAGGATCGGGCGTAGCCACACTCGATTCAACTAAAGTTGGAGAAACTGACACCCGCCAGCCACCTGTGTGCGAAGCACGTCGGTATAACCAGTCTCGCGTAAGCGTACGCGTAATGTCGGTCCGGGCCGCTTCATCCAACAATACCACTGAATCAAAGTATGACATGCTGGTAAGCAGTATGACTAGTATCGCCCACAACTCACTTGTGTTCTACTCGTCATATTACATCTACGCATAAACCTGGCTCGGATGCCACTATTGAGGAACGTAGTAATTTCAAAATTTTCCTACGCACACGCAAGATCATGGTGATGCATAGGACCGTAAGCGGAAGCGTTATGACAACGCGGTTGATGTAGTCGTACGTCTTCACGATCGACCGATCCTAGCACCGAAAGTACGGCACCTCCGTGTTCTGCACACGTTCGGCTCGGTGACGTCCCACGAACTCATGATCCAGCAGAGTGTCGAGGGAGAGCTTCGTCAGCACGACGATGTGATGATGGTGATGATGAAGCTACCAGCGCAGGGCTTCACCTAAGCACTTCAACGATATGAACGAGGTGGATTATGGTGGAGGGGGGCACCGCACACGGCTAAGAGATCAATGATCAACTTGTGTGTCTATGGGGTGCCCCCTTCCCCCATATATAGAGGAGGGGAGGAGGGGGAGGGCCGGCCCTCTACTATGGCATGCCCTGGGGAGTCCTACTCCCACCGAGAGTAGGATTCCCCCCCCCCCTTCCAAGTAGTAGGAGTAGGAGAGAAGGAAGGGGAAGAGAGAAGAGAAGGAAGGAGGGGGCGCCGCCCCTCCCCATAGTCCAATTCGGACTAGGCCTTGGGGGGCGCGCGGCCTGCCCTAGGCATCCCCTCTCTCTCTCCCCTAAAGCCCAATAAGGCCCATATATTCCCCGGCGAATTCCCGTAACTCTCCGGTACTCCGATAAATACCCAAACCACTCAGAACCTTTACGATGTCCAAATATAGCATTCCAGTATATCAATCTTTACGTCTCGAACATTTCGAGACTCCTCGTCATGTCCCTGATCTCATTCGGGGCTCCGAACAACCCTTGGTACATCAAAACACATAAACTCATACTACCGATCGTCACTGAACGTTTAGCGTGCAGACCCTACGGGTTCGTGAACTATGTAGACATGACTGAGACTCATCTCCGGTTAATAACCAACAACGGAGCCTGGATGCTCATATTGCCTGTTACATTTTCTACGAAGATCTTTATCGGTCAAACCGCATAACAACATACGTTGTTCCCTTTGTCATCGCTATGTTACTTGCCCGAGATTCGATCATCGGTATCTCAATACCTAGTTCAATCTCGTTACCGGCAAGTCTCTTTACTCGTTCCGTAATGCATCATCCCGCAACTAACTCATTACTTACATTGCTTGCAAGGCTTATAGTGATGTGCATTACCTAGAGGGCCCAGAGATACCTCTCCGACAATCGGAGTGACAAATCCTAATCTTGATCAATGCCAACTCAACAAGTACCATAGGAGACACCTGTAGAGCACCTTTATAATCTCCCAGTTACATTATAACGTTTGGTAGCACACAAAGTGTTCCTCCGGTATTCGGGAGTTGCATAATCTCATAGTCATAGGAACATGTATAAGTCATAAAGAAAGCAATAGCAATATACTAAACGATCAAATGCTAAGCTAACGGAATGGGTCAAGTCAATCACATCATTCTCTAATGATGTGATCTCGTTAATCAAATGACAACTCATGTCTATGGCTAGGAAACTTAACCATCTTTGATTCAACGAGCTAGTCAAGTAGAGGCATACTAGTGACACTCTGTTTGTCTATGTATTCACACATGTACTAAGTTCCGGTTAATAAAATTCTAGCATGAATAATAAACATTTATCATGAAATAAGGAAATAAATAATAACTTTATTATTGCCTCTAGGGCATATTTCCGTCACTTCTTCCTCCCGATGCGGGCTCCCAGAGCAGAGGAGGCCGCCGGCGCCGGCGCTCGCCTGGCCGTCTCCAGCCACCGTTCGGGGCACCGCGACCACCTGTGGGCTCGCGAGAGGACGCCGCCTCCGTTCTGGCAGGACACGGACGCCGAGGAGGACCGGAGCGACCACTAGCTTGGGAGGGGCGTATGAGGGGTTCGGCTGAAGAGGGGGATCGTGGCCAGAGGCCAGCGGATGAGGGGGAGGGGTGTTGGAGTGCTCTGGTGGGGTGATGGAAGGCTCTGGTGGTGGTGGAATAGAGGGAAGGGCTCGGGGTTGTGCCAATTTAGGCGGCGGCCGGCGATGGCCGTGGTGGCCATGGCGGGGCAAGAGAGCTCTACTACCTCTTGAGCACTGCGTTGGTTTTCCCTTGAAGAGGAAAGGGTGATGCAGCAAAGTAGCGTAAGTATTTCCCTCAGTTTTTGAGAACCAAGGTATCAATCCAGTAGGAGGCTACGCGCGAGTCCCTCGCACCTACACCAAACAAATAAATCCTCGCAACCAACGCGATAAGGGGCTGTCAATCCCTACACGGTCACTTACGAGAGTGAGATCTAATAGATATGATAGGATAATATTTTTCATATTTTTGTGATAAAGATGCAAAGTAAAATAAAAGCAAAGTAAAAAAGCAAAGGAAATAACAAATATTGGAGGATTAATATGATGAAGATAGACCCGGGGGCCATAGGTTTCACTAGTGGCTTCTCTCGAGAGCATAAGTATTTTACGGTGGGTGAACAAATTACTGTTGAGCAATTGACAGAATAGAGCATAGTTATGAGAATATCTAGGTATGATCATGTATATAGGCATCACGTCCGAGCCAAGTAGACCAACTCCTGCCTGCATCTACTACTATTACTCCACTCATCGACCGCTATCCAGCATGCATCTAGAGTATTAAGTTCATAAAAACAGAGTAACGCCTTAAGCAAGATGACATGATGTAGAGGGATAAATTCATGCAATATGATAAAAAACCCATCTTGTTATCCTCGATGGCAACAATACAATACGTGCCTTGCTGCCCCTACTGTCACTGGGAAAGGACACCGCAAGATTGAACCCAAAGCTAAGCACTTCTCCCATTGCAAGAAAGATCAATCTAGTAGGCCAAACCAAACTGATAATTCGAAGAGACTTGCAAAGATAACAAATCATACATAAAAGAATTCAGAGAAGATTCAAATATTGTTCATAGATAAACTTGATCATAAACCCACAATTCAGCGGTCTCAACAAATACAACGCAAAAGAAGATTACATCGAATAGATCTCCACGAGAGAGGGGGGGACATTGTATTGAGATCCAGAAAGAGAGAAGAAGCCATCTAGCTAATAACTATGGACCCGAAGGTCTGAGGTAAACTACTCACACTTCATTGGAGGGGCTATGGTGATGATGTAGAAGCCCTCCGTGATCGATGCCCCCTCCGGCGGAGCTCCGAAACAGGCCCCAAGATGGGATCTCGTGGGTACATAAGGTTTCGGCGGTGTAATTAGGTTTTTGGCTCCATATCTGATCGTTTGGGGGTACGTAGGTATATATAGGAGGAAGGAGTACGTCGGTGGAGCAACAGGGGGCCCACGAGGGTGGAGGGCGCGCCCTGGGGGGTAGGCGCGCCCCCCTACCTCGTGGCCTCCTCCTTTATTTCTTGACGTAGGGTCCAAGTCTCCTGGATCTTGTTCGTTCTGAAAATCACGTTCCCGAAGGTTTTATTCTATTTGGACTCCGTTTGATATTCCTTTTCTGCGAAACTCTGAAATAGGCAAAAAATAGCAATTCTAGGCTGGGCCTCCGGTTAATAGGTTAGTCCCAAAAATAATATAAAAGTGAATAATAAAGCCCAATAATGTCCAAAACAGTAGATAATATAGCATGGAGCAATCAAAAATTATAGATACCTTGGAGACGTATCCAGCATCCCAAGCTTAATTCCTGCTCGTCCTCGAGTAGGTAAATGATAAAAACAGAATTTTTGATGCGGAGTGCTACTAGGCATAATTTCAATGTAATTCTTCTTAATTGTGGTATGAATATTCAGATCCGACAGATTCAAGACAAAAGTTTAATATTGACATAAAAATAATAATACTTCAAGCATACTAACAAAGCAATTATGTCTTCTCAAAATAACATGGCCAAAGAAAGTTATCCCTACAAAATAATATGGTCTGGCTATGCTCTATCTTCACCACACAAAGTATTTAAATCATGCACAACCCCAATGACAAGCCAAGCAATTGTTTCATACTTTTGACGTTCTCAAACTTTTTCAATCTTCACGCAATACATGAGCGTGAGCCATGGACATAGCACTATATGTGGAATAGAATGGTGGTTGTGGAGAAGACAAAAAGGGAGAAGATAGTCTCACATCAACTAGGCGTATCAACGGGCTATGGAGATGCCCATCACTAGATATCAATGTGAGTGAGTAGGGATTGCCATGCAACGGATGCACTAGAGCTATAAGTATATGAAAGCTCAACAAAAGAAACTAAGTGGGTGTGCATCCAACTCGCTTGCTCACGAAGACCTAGGGCATTTTGAGGAAGCCCATCATTGGAATATACAAGCCAAGTTCTATAATGAAAAATTCCCACTAGTATATGAACGTGACAAAATGAGAGACTCTCTATCATGAAGATCATGGTGCTACTTTGAAGCACAAGTGTGGTAAAAGGATAGTAACATTGTCCCTTCTCTCTTTTTCTCTCATTTTTTTATTTGGGCCTTTTTCTCTCTTTTTTATGGCCTATTTTTTTTCGTCCGGAGTCTCATCCCGACTTGTGGGGGAATCATAGTCTCCATCATCCTTTTCCTCACTTGGGACAATGCTCTAAAAATGAAGATCATCGCACTTTTATTTTCTTACAACTCATCAATTACAACTCGATACTTAGAACAAAATATGACTGTATATGAATGCCTCCGGCGGTGTACCGGGATATGCAATGAATCCAGAGTGACATGTATGAAAGAATTATGAACGGTGGCTTTGCCACAAATACGATGTCAACTACATGATCATGCAAAGCAATATGACAATGATGGAGCGTGTCATAATAAACGGAACGGTGGAAAGTTGCATGGCAATATATCTCGGAATGGCTATGGAAATGCCATGATAGGTAGGTATGGTGGCTGTTTTGAGGAAGGTTTATGGTGGGTGTATGATACCGGCGAAAAGTGCGCGGTATTAGAGAGGCTAGCAATGGTGGAAGGAAGAAAGTGCGTATAATCCATGGACTCAACATTAGTCATAAAGAACTCATATACTTATTGCAAAAATCTACAAGTTATCAAAGCAAAGTATTACGCGCATGCTCCTAGGGGGATAGATTGGTAGGAAAAGACCATCGCTCGTCCCTGACCGCCACTCATAAGGAAGACAATCAATAAATAAATTATGCTCCGACTTCATCACATAACGGTTCACCATACGTGCATGCTACGGGAATCATGAACTTTAACACAAGTATCTCTCAAATTCACAACTACTCAACTAGCATGACTCTAATATCACCATCTTTATATCTCAAAACAATTATCAAGCATCAAACTTCTCATAGTATTCAACACACTCATAAGAATTTTACTAATCTTGAATACCTAGCATATTAGGATTATTTAAGAAAATTACCATGCTATTTAAGACTCTCAAAATAATCTAAGTGAAGCATGAGAGATCAATAGTTTCTATAAAACAAATCCACCACCGTGCTCTAAAAGATATAAGTGAAGCACTAGAGCAAAACTATATAACTCAAAAGATATAAGCGAAGCACATAGAGTATTCTAACAAATTCCAAATCATGTATGGCTCTCTCAAAAGGTGTGTACAGCAAGGATGATTGTGGTAAACTAAAAAGCAAAGACTCAAATCATACAAGACGCTCCAAGCAAAACACATATCATGTGGTGAATAAAAATATAGCTCCAAGTAAAGTTACCGATGGAAGTAGACGAAAGAGGGGATGCCTTCCGGGGCATCCCCAAGCTTTGGCTTTTTGGTGTCCTTAGATTATCTTGGGGGTGCCATGGGCATCCCCAAGCTTAGGCTCTTGCCACTCCTTGTTCCATAATCCATCTAATCTTTCACCCAAAACTTGAAAACTTCACAACACAAAACTCAACAGAAAATCTCGTGAGCTCCGTTAGCGAAAGAAAACAAAAGACCACTTCAAGGTACTGTAATGAACTCATTCTTTATTTATATTGGTGTTAAACCTACTGTATTCCAACTTCTCTATGGTTTATAAACTATTTTACTAGCCATAGATTCATCAAAATAAGCAAACAACACACGAAAAACAGAATCTGTCAAAAACAGAACAGTCTGTAGTAATCTGTAACTAACGCAAACTTCTGGAACTCCAAAAAATCAGCCAAAATAGGAAGACCTAGAAAATTTGTTTATTGATCAGCAGCAATTGGAATCAGTATTTTATCACGTTCTGGTGATTTTTAACAATTGTTTTCGTGAACAGAAAGTTTCTGGAAATTACAGCAAGATCAAATAACTATCATCCAAGAAGATCCTATAGGTTTAACTTGGCACAAACACTAATTAAAACATAAAAACACATCTAACCAGAGGCTAGAACAAATATTTATTCCTAAACATAAGCAAAAAGCAAAAAACTAAAAATAAAATTGGGTTGCCTCCCAACAAGCGCTATCGTTTAACGCCCCTAGCTAGGCATAAAAGCAAGGATAGATCTAGGTATTGCCATCTTTGGTAGGCAATCCATAAGTGGCTCTCATGATAGATTCATATGGTAATTTTATTTTCTTCCTAGGGAAGTGTTCCATGCTTTTCTTTAATGGAAATTGGAATCTAATATTCCCTTCCTTCATATCAATAATTGCACCAATTGTTCTAAGGAAAGGTCTACCAAGAATAATAGGACATGAAGGATTGCAATCTATATCGAGAACAATAAAATCTACGGGCACATAGTTCCTATTTGCAACAATAAGAACATTATTAATTCGTCCCATAGGTTTCTTAATAGTGGAATCCGCAGGGTGCAAGTTTAGAGAGCAATCATCAAAATCACGAAAATCTAGCAAATCGCACAAAGTTTTGGGGATAGTGGAAACACTAGCACCCAAATCACATAAAGCATAGAACTCATGATCCTTAATCTTAATTTTAATAGTAGGTTCCCACTCATCATAAAGTTTTCTAGGGATAGAAACTTCCAACTCAAGTTTTTCTTCATAAGATTGCATCAAAGCATCAACGATATGTTTGTTAAAAGCTTTATTTTGACTATAAGCATGAGGAGAATTTAGCACGGATTGCAACAAGGAAATACAATCTATCAAAGAGCAATTATCATAATTAAATTCCTTTAGATCCAAAATAGTGGGTTTATTAATATCTAACGTTTTGATTTATTCAATCCCACTTTTATCAATTTTAGCATCAAGATCTAAAAACTCCGAATTTTTAGAAAGCCTTCTAGGTAGAGGTGGATCATATTCAGTCTCATCATTATCAAGATTCATATTGCAAAACAAAGATTTAATAGGGGACACATCAATAACTTTTAGATCTTCATCTTTATTTTCATAGAAATCCGGTTTAGCGGCCATCTTATTAACTAAGGTAGCCTGCTTATCCGATATTTCAGCAGTCAACTTCTCAAGGCGAGCAATTTGGGATCTTAAACCATCAAATTCTTTAGACATATCATCGAGCTCTTTATTCATACAACTCATAAAACTTTTTTGTTCCTTAAGCTCGTTTCTGAAGAAATTATTATGCTCAAATTGCAAAACCATAAAACTCCTGACTTTGCTTTCGATCTCTTCTAACCTTTTAAGGTGAAGATCACCAAATCTAGGTAGAGCCATCGCGACAAACAAGCAATCCAACACACGAGCAAACAATGAGACGGGCAAAAAGAGGCGACGGAAAAGAGAGGGCGAATAAAACAGCAAGGGTGAAGTGGGGGAGAGGAAAATGAGAGGCAAATGGCAAATAATGTAGTGCGGGAGATAAGGGATTGTGATGGGTACTTGGTATGTTGACTTTTGCGTAGACCTCCCCGGCAATGGCGCCAGAAATCCTTCTTGCTACCTCTTGAGTACTGCGTTGGTTTTCCCTTGAAGAGAAAAGGGTGATCCAGCAAAGTAGCGTAAGTGTTTCCCTTAGTTTTTGAGAACCAAGGTATCAATCCAATAGGAGGCTACGCGCGAGTCCCTCGCACCTACACAAAAGAAATAAATCCTCGCAACCAATGCGATAAGGGGTTTTCAATCCCTACACGGTCACTTACGAGAGTGAGATCTGATAGATATGATAGGATAATATTTTTGGTATTTTTGTGGTAAAGATACAAAGTAAAATAAAAGAAAAGTAAAAAAGCAAAGGAAATAACTAAGTATTGGAGGATTAATATGATGAAGATAGACCCGGGGGCCATAGGTTTCACTAGTGGCTTCTCTCGAGAGCATAAGTATTTTACGGTGGGTGAACAAATTACTGTTGAGCAATTGACAGAATAGAGCATAGTTATGAGAATATCTAGGTATGATCATGTATATAGGCATCACGTCCGAGACAAGTAGACCGACTCCTGCCTGCATCTACTACTATTACTCTACTCATCGACCGCTATCCAGCATGCATCTAGAGTATTAAGTTCATAAAAACAGAGTAACGCCTTAAGCATGATGACATTATGTAGAGGGATAAATTCATGCAATATGATAAAAAACCCCATCTTGTTATCCTCGATAGCAACAATACAATATGTGCCTTGTTGCCCCTACTGTCACTGGGAAAGGACACCGCAAGATTGAACCCAAAGCTAAGCACTTCTCCCATTGCAAGAAAGATCAATCTAGTAGGCCAAACCAAACTGATAATTCGAAGAGACTTGCAAAGATAACCAATCATACATAAAAGAATTCAGAGAAGATTCAAATATTTTTCATAGATAAACTTGATCATAAACCCACAATTCATCGGTCTCAACAAACACACCGCAAAAGAAGATTACATCGAATAGATCTCCACGAGAGAGGGGGAGAACATTGTATTGAGATCCAGAAAGAGAGAAGAAGCCATCTAGCTAATAACTATGGACCCGAAGGTCTGAGGTAAACTACTCACACTTCATCGGAGGGGCAATGGTGATGATGTAGAAGCCCTCCGTGATCGATGCCCCCTCCGGCAGAGCTCCGGAACAGGCCCCGAGATGGGATCTCGTGGGTACAGAAGGTTGCGGCGGTGGAATTAGGTTTTTGGCTCCGTATCTGATCGTTTGGGGGTACGTAGGTATATATAGGAGGAAGGAGTACATCGGTGGAGCAACATGGGGCCCACGAGTGTGGAGGGCGCGCCCTGGGGGCGTAGGCGCGCCCCCCTACCTCGTGGCTTCCTCCTTTATTTCTTGACGTAGGGTCCAAGTCTCCTGGATCTTGTTCGTTCTGAAAATCACGTTCCCGAAGGTTTCATTCCGTTTGGACTTCGTTTGATATTCCTTTTCTGCGGAACTCTGAAATAAGCAAAAAACAGCAATTCTGGGCTGGGCCTCCGGTTAATAAGTTAGTCCCAAAAATAATATAAAAGTGAATAATAAAGCCCAATAATGTCCAAAACAGTAGATAATATAGCATGGAGCAATAAAAAATTATAGATATGTTGGAGACGTATCAAGCTCCCGGAGCTCGAATGAGTGGTCGGGGAGGGAGCTGAGAGTGAGGGAGGCTGCTGGTGCTCTTGGAGAGGCTCGGGGTTGGCTTAATTAAATAGACAGGGCAAGGCGGTTCGTGCCGAGTGCCGCCATGGCGACGTCCGGCCGAGGCTCTGGCGCGGTGCAGGGCTCACGGTAGGGCGCGGGAAGGCGACGAGGGAGGGAACGGACGAGTGGCAGAGCTCATGGAGACGAGCCAGAGCTCGAGGACAAGGGGAGGAAGAAGACACGGAGGTGGAAGACGACGCGGTCACGGGCACGCACTGTTTCTCGACGGTGACGGGTCGCCGGTGAAGCAAACAGAAGGGGCAATGGCCCCAGAGGGACGGCGACAACGCGGGAAACACGCTAGACATGCACGGGTGAGCGAACGCGACGACCACGAGCCGTGCCCGAGCAAAACGACGCTCTGGACGCGACCAATGCTGCCAGAGCGCGTGCAAACGACGCGGTCACCACTGTGCCCGGCAAGGAGGGGACGCAAGAGACTGCCGCGAGTTGTCTAATTATGAGTCTCTGCATCATATAAGCTGAGGGAGGTGATGGATCGACAGAAGAAGCTCTGCAGCTGAGTTAGTCTTCGATTAAAGTTTGCTGTATCAAACTTTATCAAGCCACTGTGGTCAACAGAGAACTGATTGGGTCAAATGGTGTTGTCTGGGACGATAGACTAAGGAAAGACAAGAGTCCTGGGGGTTTTGGAGGCAAATAGATCAAAGCTTAATATAGTTGCTTTGCAACTGACCAAAAGGGTCCAGAATCAAGAGCATGATGATGCTCTCACATGGGGTATCCACTTGAGCTCAACTTGGGCAAGGCTGAGATATTTGGTCATATGAAGATGCTGCAAAAGGTTTCATACCAATTGGATAAACCAAAATGGTACTTGCTTCACAAGCATTTCCACTGACCATAAACTTACAAAAATTCTAGAGGAATAATGGCTAGGTGAAATATGCCCAAATTGGGTGGAGATAGGCTATATGGGAAGGAGAAGGCTTTGGAAAATTTTCAGCAATAATGGAGCAAGATAAAATATACTTGCTTCTCAAACTGAAAATTTGGAAAGAATAAAAGAATTGAATATGAGCTCACATGGAGGCATGACATGAGCTCAATGTTGGTGGAGGGCTATGATATGATGATATTGAGGTCATGCATAAATTACAACTCATTTGGATATGCCTAACTTGTACCTCCTTCACAAAGTTTCTTCCTGGTCAAAAACTTTGGAAAATCATAAATAAATAATTACTAGGCAGATGAGGTTGCATTTTGGCATGTGGCAATGATATGAACAGGAAATAATGTCCAAGAAGTTTTAGGTCAATTGGGCAAAGTAAAATAGCACTTCCTTCACAATGTGCCATTTAGGGCAGAATAGGAAATGAATTATTTGAGGATTATTTTTGAACATGTCAATGAAAAGTTTTGCCACATTTGATGAAGATATGACCCCAAAAAATTATGAGAATTATTTGGGAAATTTAGGAGTGATGGAAATATAGGTTGCTTCACAACCTAGGACAAAATGATTATTCCTTTAACAGAAAAAGGAATATTCCCTAGAAAAAGAACATTGGGTTTGGTCCAGGATGGAAATGGTAAGGTCTTGGGATGGATATGAGGATGACAAGTCACTCTGGAAAGAAAGAAGAGGTCATCTTGTTCAGTTTCCAGACCACAAAGCCACGGAAAAATAAAACTCAAGCAAAAATCTCAGAAAATCAAAAGAAAAAGAAAGGACCAAAAATCAGGCTTTGACACCTAGACACCGGCAAGCATGAGTGAATCGAAATGACGTGGCTCAAGCAAAGCACGCAGTAAAGCATTTATCTAAAGAAGGAAAGAACCAACTACGGCCTTGTACTAGCGCATGATATAAAATTCAATATTTCATAGTTTTAAACGAAATATTTAAATTGTGCTCTTTTTTAACCATAATGTTTAGAAAATTTTCATGAATTTATTCATAAAAATATTCATGAATTATCAAACTGTTCTGCAATTTGTAAAATGACAATTTTTAAGAAATGTTCGTGAGATTAAAAAGGTCACGATTTTTTTCGATTTTGAAAAAGACATTCATCACAGTTGGCTGAAAATAACTTACAGTTTGTGATCCCCCTTGATCACATACAGCCATGACCCCATTTAAAAACTTGCATTTGCGCCCCTCCCTTGTAAGCATGCATCCCCCCCTAGTCGTGACTCCCTTGAAACATACAGTTGCGACTCTCCATGAACAACCCCACTTGCCACTTGAAACCATGCAGAGCATGCAGTTCCAACCTCCTTGATAACGTGCCATTGTGATCCCTTTGAAAGCAGTTGCGATCCCATTTGAAAACATGCGGTTGTAATCCCCTTAAAACATGAAGTTGCATCAGGCCCTTAAGACATACTGTGAATACCCACCTTGAAAACATGCAATTGCGACACACCTTGAATACATACAGTTGTGACCCCATTTAAAAACATGCAGTTGCGACCACTCTTGAAAACATGCAATTGCGACCCCCCCTGAAAACATGAATTGTGTCACGCCCTTAAGACATACAATTGCGCCCCCTTGAAAACATGTAGTTGTGATACACCTTGAAAACATGTACTTGCGACGCTCGCTGAAAACATGAAGTTATGTCACACCCTTAAGACATGTAGTTGCAACCACCCTTGAAAACAAGCAGTTTCGACCACTCTTAAAAAACATGCAGTATGACCCTCCTTGAAAACATGAAATTGCGTCGCACCCTTAAGACATGCACTTGCGACCATCCCTTGAACACATGCAATTGCGACCTCATTTAAAAAGTTGCGGTTGCGACCGGTCATGAAAACATGGAGTTGCGACCCGCCTTAAAAACATGCAATTGCAACCCTATTTGAATTCTTGCGGTTGCAACTCCCTTTGAAAACATGCAATTGCGAATCCGTTTGAAAACTTATAGTTGTGACCCCTTTGAAAGTATGCAGTTATGGCCCCTTTTTTCTATTATAACACTTACAATCGTGACCCTTTTTGAAAATTTGTGTTCTTGCAGTTGCACTAAGTTATGATGTGTGTAGTTGTGTGGTCTCGGACGAGGCGAGTCGGTGCCTAGGCTCAGCTGTACCCATGATGAACAGAAAATTCAAAACAAATAATCTGAAAGTTTTTAAAAATTATGAAAAAATTGCATGAAAGATAATTTGGTGCATAAGGTGCGCTCCAAATTTCTGATCATTTGGACATTCGAGTAGCTCTCGGCAAAAAAGAAAATTTATTGTCTCTGAAAAAGTTTACTATTCATATATTGTTCTGACTCAATTTGTCTCTTTTGCCAAAAGCTTCTTATATGTCCAAATGATCTGAAATTTGGAGCGCACCTCACGCATCAAATTATCTTTCATGTAAAAAGAATTTGGTTTTTTTGAATTTTTTTAGTATCTTTTGTGAATTTTCTCTTCACTAGGTGCAGATGTGTCTTGGCTCAGAAGTGGATTCACGTGGTCTCTCCATATTATTATTTTTCACGTTGTGAAAAAACACACAAAAAAAGAGAAGATGGACAAAAAATAAATCACAATCATTATTTTACAAACAAAAAAGCAAAAATTATACACATGCAAACAATGGGAAAGCACCTTACACAAAAAATAACAACTACCCGACGATAGTTAGAAAACAAAGGCCAATCCAGTTTGCCGCCCGCAGGCGGCAAACAATCAAGGCTTCGCTGAAGCGAGTTGCCACTTGGGCCGGCCCACATATGGATTTTGTTCGCTTCAGTTTCCTTGTTTCTTTTGGGTTTTTTTTTCGTTTTCCTTCTAAGGTTTTTTGCTTCCACTTTTTGCACTGCTGGGAGCCTCCCCAAGTCACTTGGGGTGGGCTGGTGCGCTCTCAGCCATCGCCATATGTCGCGCTCTGGGTGCTTCCTCCAATTTTTTTTAATTTTCCACACGCGTTTTCGGCTTTTTCAGATGGTTTTTAATATATTTTTTTGTTATTCAGTTTTCCACCAGTCTTTTTTAGATTATGACAAAATAAAATTACGCGAAAAATCATGTTTTCTTTTTTTTTGCTCCCACGAGAGGGACAGATTTGCTTCCACAAGAGGCGGGGCCATGCCTCTCGGAAACGAAACAAAACACATTTTCTCTTTTTTTTCCTTATGCGAGAAGCACGATTTTGCTTCCGCACGAGGCATGGCCGTGACTCTCAATAATGACAAAACAAACGCATTTTTTTCTTCCATGACAGGCAGGGGTTTGCTTCCGCTAGAGGCACGACCATTAATGTCGGAAACAAACAAAAAAAATGTGTTTTTTCTTCCGTGAGAAACATGGCGGTGCCTCTCAGAAACGAAAAGAAAACATATTTTTTTCGTTCCGCGAGACGCATGATTTTTTTGCCCGTTTTTTTCGTGAAAAAGAAAATTCATAAAAATCTATCAACATGGTATCTAGTTTTGAAGATCTCGACGCGACGAATCCAATGGTGAAAATGGTTCAAGATTTGAACGCACGGTTTAAGAGGTAAAACGTTTTAACAAATAGATCTACAAAAAGAGGACTTGTCGTAACCTGGGGAGGTCGAGTGACCTTTGGAGGGAGTACTTCTCAATTAGCGACCTTTTCTTCTTCATTTATTGTTTTTTTCTTATGTTTTTTTTCGTTTTCATTCTACATTTCGTATATGTCAAAATATTTTTTGACTAAGTCATCAAGATTTTTTGTATACACGTTCAACATTGTCCGAGAGCTTATTCAACATTTACTAAATACTTGTTCAACATTTACCAAATACACATTTAACATTTTTTTAAACTTGTTCAATATTTTTAATACTTATTCAACATTTTCAAATACTTGTTCAACATTTTCAAATACTTGTTCAGCATTTTTCTACTTGCTCAACATTTTATATATACATGATCAACATTGTTTTTCAAATACTTGTTCAACAGTCTTTTCAAATACTTTCTTCAGTATTTTTTAAATACTTCTTCAACATTTTTTCAAATAATTTTTAACATTTTTCGAATACTTGTTCAATTTTTTTACATACTTGTTCAATATTTTTTAAATACTTGTCCAACATTTTCATATACATGATCTATACTTTTCAAATAATTGTTCAACCATTTTTATATACGTGATCAACATTGTTTTTCAAATACATGTTCAAAAGTTTTTTCAAATAGTTTCTTCAATATTTTTTAAGTACTTGTCCAACATTTTTTCAAATAATTTTTAGCATTTTTGGATAATAGTTCAACATTTTGTACGTAATTGTCCAATATTTTTTAAATACTTGTGCAACATTTTTATGTACATGATCAACAATTTTCCAAATATTTGATCTATTTTTTTTTTCAAATAGTTGTTTAACATTTTTAGAATACTTATTTAGCATTTTCATATACCTACTCAACATTTTGCCAATACTTGTCCAGCATTTTTTAATATATTCGAATGGTTTTTTCTAATATATATATTTAGTACAAATTAAAATAAAAATGGTTTTTTCTTTTTCCCCTGTTCTTTCTTTTTTGTTTGGTTTTATTTTTCTTCTCATTTTTGTTTGGTTTTCTTTGTTCTTCTCCATTTTTTCGTTTTTTTATGTTTGTTTTTGTTTTCACTCTATATTTCTGTATATGTCAAAAATATTTTCTTAATAAGTGATCAAGATTTCTTGTATATACGTTAACATTGTCTGAGCGCTTATTCAATATTTTTCAAATAATTGTTCAGCATTTTAAATACTTATTCAACATTTTTCAGATACCTACTGAACATTTTTCAAAAACTCATATAACATTTTTTAATAAATATTCATAATTAGTGAAAAACTCATTCAACATTTGCTAATACTTATTCATCATTTTTTTAATACTTATTCAACTTTTTTTAAATACTCGTTCAACTTTTTTCAAATTTGTTTTTGGAAATGTTGGACAAGTTTTTGCAAAATGTTGAATAAGTATTAAAAAAAATTGAACAAGTATTTGAAAAATGTTGAACAAGTATTTGAAAAATATGAACATGTATTTGAAAAATGTTCACATAAGTATTTAATGTTGAGCGAATATTTGAAAAATGTTGAATAAGCGTTGGGACAATGTTGAACATGTATACAGAAAATGTTGATCACTTATTAAGAAAATGTTATTGAGATATAAGAAAATGTAGAATGAAAAAAAATGTTGAACAAGTATTTAAAAAATGTTGATCATGTATATACAAATGTTATATAGGTATTCAAAAATGTTGAACAACTATTTGTAGAAATGTTGAACATGTATATAAAAGTGTAGAATGAAAAACAAAAAGAAACAAAATGGAGAATAAAAAAGGAAAAAATGAAAAATCGGAGAAGAAAAGAAAAATGAGAAAAGAAAGAAATCCAGAGAAAACCAGAGAACCCACTACAAAGCACCTCTCCCTTTGCAAGAAAAATCAATCTAGTTGCCCAAACTAAATCAATAGATCGGAGAGAAATATAAAGCTATCTTAATCATGCATAAAAGAGTTCAAACAAGACTCAAATAATATTCATAGATAATCTCATCATAAATCCACAATTCATCGGATCTCAACAAACCAACCGCAAAAGAAGATTACATCGAATACATCTTCAAGAACATCGAGGAGTGTATTGAAGATCCAAGAGAGAGAGGAAGCTATCTAGCTACTAGCTATGCATCCGTATGTCTATGGTAAACTACACACATCATCGGAAGGGCAGCAAGGTTGATGTAGAAGCCCTCCGTGATCGAATCCCCCTCCGCTGGAGTGACGGAAAAGGCCCCAAGATGGGATCTCACGAAAACAGAAGTTTGTGATGGCAGAAAAGTATTTTGGAGTGCCCCCTAGTACACCGGGAATATTTAGGTATTTATAAAGCAAAGATTAGGGTTAGAGGAGCATAGGGGGGCCACAAGCTTGGGGGGGCACGCCCCTGCCCACCCCAGGGCGCGCCCTCCGAGCTTGTCGCCAACTGGAGGCTCCTCTGACCCTCTTCCCGAATGTTCCTGGATGTCTTCTGGTTCAAGAAAAAATCTCAAAAAGTTTCGTTTCGTTCGAACTCCGTTTGGTATTGATTTTCTGCAAAAGACAAAAATAAAGAAAAAACAACAACTGGCACTTGGCACTAGGTTAATAAGTTAGTCCCAAAAAGATATAAAATAGCATAATAATGCATATAAAACATTCAATATGGATAATATGATAGTATGAAACAATAAAAAATTATAGATATATTGAAGACGTATCAATCCTCCTTTTCTAAAACAAATTAACGATGCTAATATAGCCGAGTACAGCTTACAACAGTGGAAGTGAAAACAAAATGATAGTAAATAGTTCTGAGGTAAACATTGTTCGTGACTGCAGTAAAATCTGAAGGGAAACGTTTACACCCGGCGCGCCGGCCAATCTTTCCGCCGGATGCGCGCGGGCCACTGGGATCCAACCGAATCGTGCGTCACGCGCATGCTGCTGGAGGCCACCCACGGCCGCACACATCCTGCCATAGGCCATCCCATGGTTGTGCGCCATGACCGCCTTGCAGGTTTCACCACCCTACGCCTTCGCCGCCGCCAGCCACCCTCATAGCCGCACGTCGTCCCACACCTCCTGCGCTCCATTCCGCAACCGCCCTTTCCCAGAGTGCCGGTTTGCAACTTTTTTTGCTGCAACCGGCCTTGAATTTTGCTGGCATCGGCTACGCGGTGAGCTACAACCGATGCGGCGACCTCGGCCATGGGCTACGACCTCCACCGGGGGGACCAACAATGAAATGCTTCAAGGGAACAAACCCTTGATGTTGCAACCCGCATTCTGGGAAGCTACAACGATGCAGCAAAAAGCTTCAAATTGCGACAATAGATGCTGGAACCGGCCGCTGCCACAATGAAAAGCTTCAGCCGGAGTCGCAAAAAGCTTAAACCTTCATCACAAAAATCTTCAACCGACTACGAAAAAAGCTTCAACCATACGGTAGTTGGATTTTGCTTCTACCGGTGAAGTTTATTGCTACATCCATCAAGGAGGAACTGCGACCTCGTGACGGCGGCAACAATGATTTGCTGCAACCGCTGTCATTTTTTGCTATGACCGGTGATGGTTTTTGGTACGTCCATTCAACGGCATTGATTGACTGGCTGGCCGTCGTCGACGCAATTCCATGCAGCGAGTATCAATGGCAAGGGGTGCCGGCGGAGCTAGAACCGGAGTTACACCCATCGCTGCTGAGAGCTGCAACCGTAAGTGCAGCTGTTGCAGTGGTCGAGGCGGCGACGAGGACGGCCGGCGAAGGTGGGGAGAGGCGATGAGGACGGCCACCGAAGGGGATAGGCCGACGAGGAGGGCCACCGGAGGGGAGAGGAAGCGCGACGCCGAGCACCCGAGCGGGGGGAAGAAGACGCTGGGGCGGTCGTTTTTTTTATGACCGGATCCACTGACTACGCGGCTCGCATCCAAGGCTAGGGCGCGTCTGGCCCAAACTTTGGGCCGGGGCGTCAGCGCTTATCGGTGCCCAAATCTGAAATGGTATCTTCGCATCTGAGGCGTCACTCAATTCGGATCAGCGTCAATCTCCACCCCCGGTTCACTGGATGCGCTTGACAGTGTTGAATCGGCTTGAGTCAGTTAAGGTCCTGACAATGTACCACTTGGACAAATCTAAATGATCAAACAGTGATATGATGAAGATTGCTTTATACAGGGGAAACGCTCCCACAGTACTACTCCCTCCGTTCCGAAATATAAGTCTTTTTAGACATTTCAAATGGACTACAATATACGAATGTATGTAGACATATTTTAAAGTGTAGATTCATTTATTTTTCTCTGTATATAGTCACCTATTGAAATCTCTAGAAAGACTTATATTTTGGAACGGAGGGAATAGAAAGAATATGCCATGAAGTCCCACAGTGGGTGCACCAAATTCAGTTGATACATACTCAATAAATAGTGAAGGGTTTATATAGTAAATATTTTGCAATAAATAAATAATTGTGCATGTTAAAATTAAATTCACGAGATAATTACCCATAAAACTTAATACCTTTTTCAGGCATAAAGTGGAATGACAAAAGATAATATCCGTGGATGCTCCCGCATCATCCTCCCTGTATTTTGAAAAACAAATTGTCCTAGGCTTGTAGTAGGCATAATGAATGCTACTCATGAGCGGCTCAAGATCGATTCCTTTTTAGCTTGACTCGAGATCAACTGGCAAAGAAATGAGCCGAGTATGAGTGCTTTATATAGCTCGGTTGGAAAACAAGCTGATCTTGAGCCAACACTAGCTTGCTCGATTTAACTCGATAACTCAAAAAATATGTAAATATGTAGAGTAATTATGTTAAAATTTAAAAATAGGATAATTTATTACATTATATCTGTTGGATGAGATTTAATTAATAAATTTTGGAAGACTAATGTATTCCTTTCTATATGTTGTGCACAACATTTCTCTTCCTTAATTCCTTTCATATGCAAGCAATATCCGCTTTTTTATTATTATTATTTCGCTTAGCTCGAAACTAGCTCTGGGTAGACTCGAGATCATTACAGGGCGAGTACAAACCAATTTTTTTTACTGTTTTGCTTAGCTCAAAACTAGCTTTAGATCGACTCGATGACTCAATGTAAGCTCGTTCGAATTTGAGGATGAGCTGAGCCTAGTTTAACTCGCTCAAACTCAATTCGTTTGCAGCCATATATGGGGATGAGCCAGTTCGAGTGTCCTTCGGTTTTTCTTTCTTTATTTATTTTATTTTTTCATTTAAGTTTCTTTTCTAATTTTACTTTTTACTTTTCCCTTTTTCCTTTCTCCTTTTTATTTTTCTTATGTTTTCTTTTCTAATTGTAAAACAATAGTGTTATGCTCAGGTCATTGGTGCACAAATATCAAGGTCTTTTCTTATTAGCCGATTGCATATTAGGATAAAGTTCAGGTCAAGAACAGGTAGCTAGGCAGGCACCCTACCACACACCATTACGTGCCATGCGTATTTTTCTTTGAAATGGCAGCTATCTTGCATTCATTAAGATAAAAAGAGTTGCTTCGTTAATTAGAAAAAAAAAACAGATTGTCCAGTTAATTATGGAAAACTGGGCGAAAACCATCACAACCGCTGAGTAGCACACACAAGATACCCCACGCACACTACTCCAATGAGGGCCTCGTCGAGACAGCACGCAGGCGTCATCGTCATCACTCCTCTGCTAGAGGCGTCATCGCCATCCCTAAACCCTGAACAAATGACACACTGCAGAGGCCGCACGAAGATGAATGACGAACTGCACCGGAAGTCAGCCACCTGCGACCAAACAGCTCAGCTCCTACTCTGACGGAGAACTATGAAGGACAAAACCAGGCACGGCTGGCGCCACGGAAGGTCGCCGAAAAGACCACCCGCAGCTAGTCATCGTATACCACAGAGGCCCCACCGCTGCAGTTTCGACTTCACATCAATAGACAAACCGAGGCAATCCCGCGGACACGCAGGAGAAAGAGCCCACTACCTCAACCATTGCCATGTTGCCGACATCGCTCGCACCACCATCGTTGCCACAGAAATCTAGACGCCGCAACCGCGGCCATCCAGCAGTCCCGCTCGCCGATGCCGAGCTCCGAGATTTAGCCCCCAAGAGGGAAAACGACAATTACACGCCGCCATCGTCCGATCACACAAGTTCAAGGGTTTCCCCTGGAGATGCCGTGATGGCCGGATCCATGTAGGAGGGGTGTGGAAGCAAAGAAACGATGCCTCCAAGAAGGTTAACGATGGTCGCAACTGCCGTCATTGTTGGTCACAACATAAGTCCGAGACACGGTTTTCACCCAAGCTCCCTCACCACCTCGGCTGCACATTATCCCGCACCGGCGCCGGTAAGCAAAAACACGGCCATACCATCGGAGCCGCCCATAGACGAAGAAGCATCAAGATCCGTCGCAGCCAACCGCACCACACGGAGACCACCAATGGCCAACCTCCATCACAAGGCGCCAAATACATGCACAGTCGTCCGGACACAGAGCCACTGGAAACAGCGCGAGCCACTGTGCCCCGAGCACCACACTACTAGGAAAAGGGCTAGGACACTAATGGCGCACCAGACATGTGGTGCGCCACTACTATATACTAATGGCGCACCATGTGTTGGTGCGCCACTAGTAACATTTTTTTTATTTTTTTCAAAACTAGTAATGGCGCACCACATCCACGGTGCGCCACTAGTAATTTTTTTCAATTTTTTTCTATTTTTTTTCAAAACTAGTAATGGCGCACCAGGGGAGGCGCACCAGGGGATGCGCACACATCCACGGTGCGCCACTAGTAATTTTTTTTCAATTTTTTTTTCAAAACTAGTAATGGCGCACCGTGGGAGTTGTGGTAATGGCGCACCACTCTCACGGTGCGCCATTACTAACTTGACCCAAAAAATCCACCGAATGCACCATCCCCCGGACCGCCTTTTCAGTTTTAAAAAAAATAAAAGAAAATGATGGAAATGTCAAAAAAATAAAAGAAAATAAGTTTCCCATATGATATGTGGTCTAGTTGTTGGGAAAATTTACAAATATGAATTTCGACTTTATTTGCAAAATCTCTCTGGAATTTGTAAAATGGACATACTTTTGCATACGAACTCGGATTAAAAAGATTTTTATATGAAAAATCATCTACTCGAAAAGTTACATCCGAATTTAACTGGGGGAACCCCGTTAAAAATTTTCAAATTCCTCAAAAACTTAACAGAAAAAAAGTTACGGGGCTTTCAAGATCTAGAGGCAAAAAAATTCAAAAAAATTCAAACTTACTAGTGGCGCACCGTTTGCTAGGTGCGCCACTAGTAACAGAAAGAAAAATTGGTGTTGAATTTTTGTTTGGAATTTTTTTCAAAAAATGATACGTAATATGACCGGGAAGTTTGAAATATTTTTCAAAATTTGATCATACTCATGAACATGAACAAAGTCCTAGACATCAACAAGGTTTAATAGGATTGATATGGTAGATATATCAACAAGTGCCTGTTAAGTGAGGTGGTGCTGGGGTTGGATAGAACTGTGAAGTTAAGCGTCGGGCTGGAGTAGTGTGAGGATGGGTGACCTTTCGGGAAGTTTGACCACTTAGTGCGATTTGACTTGAGATTAAGCATATTGACCTGAGATTAAGCCATAGTGATCCGAGATTAAGAAAAAATTTGAAAAAAAAAATTCTAAAAAAATATTTGCGCCATTAGTAGGTAAAACAAGTGCGCCACTAGCAGGCCTTTTTCAAGTAGTGCCATGCCGACGGGGGACAAAAGAGTGTTGCCCGAGGCCAAGAACCACCATGGTTCCGAGCCATGGCCAAGCCTCAGGTGCACCGACGGCCCCACGTGTGCCACCACGCCCTCCGGAGACCAGATCTGCCACATCGATAGCCAGAGGAGCCCTTCTGTGCCAACCTGGGCCTTGGCTCGACGCCAGAACCATGGCGCCCAAGCCCCCTGGTGCAGTCGCGCGCCCAGCCCAACAAAACTATGTTGTCTCCACCCCAGTCTGCCGCGCTGCCCGAGCAGTAGCCACTGACCACGCCGCTGCGCTCCCTCACGACGGCAGAACCATGTCGCTGGACACCTCATGCCGCACCTGCCAGCACATACGAACCGTGACCCGGCCATGCCCATACCTCGTGTCGCACCTCCCCGCCAGAGCACCACCAGGCCACGCCTACACCGGCCATGCCCGTGCCGTGCAGGACCAGATCGGTCGAAGCACGGGCCACCGCCCCATAGTGCCAGGGCTGCCGCTGTAGGCCGGCCCCGCATGCACACCAACAGATCTGGGCGCGAGAGCCCCGGATCTGCCGCCCACCACCGGAGGAGAGGAGGTCCAGCCCTCCGGTGTCGAGCTTGCGACAACCACACGCCGGCGCCGCATGAGGCAGCCAAGGGCCGCTCACTCCTTGGAGACGAAGCCCCGCCGCCGCCGCTGCCACACGGGCTTTGCCCGGCGACGCATCCCGGCGGCAGCGAGGGGGGGAGACGATGGAGGAAGCGTTGTCAGCGGTGGCTTGGGTCGCCGCCCGTGTCGCTCGTGCGGAGCAGCGCGGGGGCCCTCACTTTGGTACTCACACGGCATGCGTATCATTGTACATAAACCAGGTATATATGATTGAGCTTTGTGTACGTGGAATATGCATTATTGATTCCATCCTCATTGCTGGACGCCATGTAGATAGCAACATGCTCCACTAGCAGTTTTTGGTATACGTTCTATCTTTGTATAATTGGATAGTGGCAAGTTGTTCAACGCAGGTTTATCAGCATATTTAATAGATTAATAAAATCAACATGCCAAGATGTTGACGTAAAATGAATAAACCTATTTGATTACCTAGTAGATTAATCAGCAATGTATTATTGAATAATATGAACAAGAAAGTAGGAGTATAATTTTAAGTAGAAATAAGCAAATGCTAAGATAAGATATGACCGGCACGATCAGCCAATACAACTTGTAGCGAAGTATTACCATTTTCCAGCTAGCGGTTAGATACTCCCGTGTCTTGCATTATTTTGTTCACAACTTCTTATTTTGGGCTAACGGTATAATTATTAATTGACAAGTTGCAAACTGAAGTTGATTTGATCTGGAGTACATGAAATGAAGACTCTGTATAGTTGGCAAGTGCACGTCTCCTATCTCACAAGTGGCACCATAAAAAAAACGTGAGATAGTGATGTTTTGTCCTTGTATTCATTGTGAGACATATCCGATCGGATATTCTAATAGCTGCCACTCCACAAAATGTAGCCAATTGCTGAGTAAGACATGTAAGATAAAGTCCAGATACCATGCATGCACCATGTGCGTGATACACCTTTTCTTTCAGGCTATGTATTTTTATTATGACATTGTGCAGTACACGCAAGTCACTTTTATTTGTATATACTAATAGTTTTGCATAGAGGTATTGTTGAATATTAATCATTAATTGGTCCACATAAAAAATCGTAAACTTTCTAAGGGGGTGTACCAAGGAGGTGTCGTTGTGGCTCAAGGGAGTAGATGCTTCCTATTATGAAAATCATATTTTAAACTGGTTAATTTTGTTTAACAATATACATGTTTATGTCTTATACATGTCCTGAAACATTTTTTGATAAAAAAACATATGTAGTGTCATAGGAAGAAAAAATTAAAGATAAAATATATCTCGTGGAAAGTCATTTTATGGCACAAAAATTATCATTTCACACGGGTCGCAAAAAATATCTCTATATGCGCAAATATAATATAAGATATACATCCGAGATTTTTTTTTAATATTTAAAAATAGGTTTTCCATAATGGAAGACCTATTTTGGCGTACCCAAGCACACTTTGCTTGTTAGTGTTATCTTTTCCAACATGTAAAATACAGCATGGTGTCACAACGTCTCTCTAGGAAAAATGATGTATCCAATTTCAGAGATGGATCCAAAAAAAACGACCTGTCTTTGTCTCCGTCCTCGTCAAATCGGTAAGCAAGTTTGGCACTCCAATGCATGGATAGGATGGCGGGCCACATGGAGCCCGCTCCGTTTTAGTTGCCATCAACATCAGAGCTGGATGTGGCCTCAAGCTAGCTATAGCTAGTAGCAGTATGAGCCTATAAATATGACATGCATTGGTTGATCATCATCCATCATCAAGCAACAACACAGTGCAGTAGACACAAGGGATCGACGATAGCAGTATGAGTGTCATGTTGTCTCTCGTCTCCTGGTTCCTCCTGGTGAGTACTCCAATCGCAGTTGATCATGCATATATGGAAGTCTTCAATTTTTCGCACACTAGCTAGTTAATAAACATACCCTCGTATGTGTCTACTATCCATTCTTTAGAAAGCTTATTTTTCACACATAACATGATGTTAGAAGTACTGGGTGTAGTTCACAAGTTATTTACTGTGGACTTTCCAGTTTCTAGTCAACTTATTAAGATAGGGTTCGAGTGAGGATCCAGCAATTGGTAAATACTCGTGTATATGCATGTCACTATGCATTGAGTTTCATGATATTTATTAGAAATCTTGTGATATTGTAAGGCCAATTAGTTTCTAACATCCAGCTCATAAGTCAATGGTGAGCATGATATTTATTAGATTTCTACATTGTGATATTGTGGGCATGTGTGTGCTTCTTTTTTCTCATTTCAATGGGCATTTTCAGAAGTAATCTTCTTTTTATGCATGCATGCACTATATATGGACTCAATAACATGCAGGACTAGTTAGCCTTTACTCAATATATAATGTCCAGCAGTGGCACTCTGTAATCTTCTTGTGAATCGTAGCACAGCTCCGATGATTAGGAAGATCTGTCCGATGGATTCAGTCTGTGTCACCATATCGCTGATTATGAAGATAGATCCGGCATGGTTTCAGTTTCTTCCTACTCTATATGGGTAGATATTATAATCTCAAAATCACGTGAGATATAAGATATGAACATCTCGCAGTCGCAGACGACTAGGACATGTTTAAAGTTTATTTATCTTTGTCACCCACATCGTTTGATGCTAACTAATGGTGGATATATACACAT
Source organism: Triticum aestivum (assembly GCF_018294505.1). NCBI lineage: Eukaryota > Viridiplantae > Streptophyta > Magnoliopsida > Poales > Poaceae > Triticum > Triticum aestivum. The sequence continues at coordinate 21,400,102 of NC_057796.1, forward strand.
ACAGGCCATGGCTGCTGGAGGAGGCTTGCACGCAAATTCAGCCACCGCCGAAGTGACGATAGCCTCAAACTCGGCTGCGGTTACCGCGTACTGGCACACAATGCTTCCCAACACACTCATGCCTTCAGCCATCCTCGAGCTGCTAGCCCCACCTGCGGGTCCGTGCCCCCCACCCCTCTCTCCCTACCTAGTGTACCTACCTACTCCCTCCGTTCCTAAATACTTGTCTTTCTAGGCATTTCAACAAGTGACTACATACGGAGTAAAATGAGTGAATCTACACTCTAAAATATGTCTACATACATCCGTATGTGATAGTCATTTGAAATACCTAGAAAGACAAGTATTTAGGAACGGAGGGAGTACATCGTTGAGCATGTACTAATCGTGTCTCCATCAAATCTCTTCACATATAATTTAATCCCAGACTAAATACCTTTTTTAACTCAGTGAACTCCTAAAGTAAATTTTCCTGCAAAAAAAAACTCCTAAAGTAAATTAGAAAATAAAACAATATTCTTAACTACCACACATGGTGATGAATTTTTTTAGCATATCCTACGATGTCGCAAATACGATTATAAAGTTTAAACATGTACAACCTACTTGAGGTAATATATGCTCAGTTGTTGTTGTTGAAGAAAACACGAAAATTCACTGATGGGACAAGTTAAAACACCCATGGGTTACCCTAAAAAAAAATCATGGGTTACATCTTACTCCCTCCGTTCCTAAATGTAAGTCTTTGTAGAAATTTCACTATGAACCACATACGGATGTATATAAATGCATTTTAAGTTTAGATTCATTCATTTTGCTCCGTATGTAGTCCATCTAGTGAAATCTCTACAAAAACTTATATTTAGGAACGGAGGGAGTACATGATATTTCTGTTCACTGAAACATTTGATCAGGACACCTATTTATGTAGTCTACCATGTCAGAAATATAACTATTATGGGTCGTTCGGATGATGTACCATGTGTGGTACCTATCCGTTCCACATTACATGGATATAAAGGTTAACTACTACCAGATACTATCTCCTGGAGGCGAGTATCTAATGTGAGCATAGAAACTAAATGCACCTCCCGGAGGCGCCCGATATTTGTTTCCCATCAGGCCAACGTTTAGCCATAGGATTTGAAGCATCTTGACCGTTTTTAACCAGTTCCATGCGGTTGTATCCGTGAATCCAGGGATCGATTGCATGCTTCCTTTGTATAAAAAACTGCTCCCCTAACCACTACCGTAACTCACGTCTGGCGTTAATGTCTCCTGCCTTTTTTCCCATAGTTGCTTCTTCCCCAGAAAATTGAGTTACATGGAAGGTTTATGTGAAACAGTTGTTTTACGTAAGAAGCATGCAATTATTTGGTCTGTAGCTCTGTAATTTTGCATGATGCAATGATTTATTTTTAGCTGGCCAGAAGTGCAATGGTAATTGGGGCTCATCCACAGGGAACGAAGTCCAGAATAGCAAATGTGTATGGGGACCGTCCACACCAAATGACGTCGAGAAGATCAACAATGGTAATTGGGGCCCATCCACCAAAGCTGAAGACGAGAAGAGTAATGGTGTATGGGACCCGTCCACAACAAACGACGTCATGAAGAACAATGGTAATTGGGGCCCATCCACAACAAACGACGTCGAGAAGAACAATGGTAATTGGGGCTCATCCACAAGAAAGGACGTCCAGAAGAGCAAAGGTGTATGGGGCTCGTTCACAACAAATGATGTCGAGAAGATCAATAATGGTAATTGGGGCCCATCCACCAAAGCTGAAGACGAGAAGAGCAATGGTGTGTGGGACCCGTCCACAACAAACGACGTCATGAAGGACAATGGTAATTGGGGCCCATCCACAACAAACGACGTCGAGAAGAACAATGGTAATTGGGGCTCATCGACAAGAAAGGACGTCCAGAAGAGCAAAGGTGTATGGGGCTCGTTCACAACAAATGATGTCGAGAAGATCAATAATGGTAATTGGGGCCCATCCACCAAAGCTGAAGATGAGAAGAGCAATGGTGTGTGGGACCTGTCCACAACGAACGACATCCTGAAGAACAATGGTAATTGGGGCCCATCCAACAAAGCTGAAGACCAGAAAAACAATGGTAATTCAGGCTCATCCACAACAAATGACATCCAGAAGAGAAGTCGTAAATGGGGTCCATCCACCAAAGCTGATGACCAGAACCACAATGGTAACTGGGCCTGGGGCTCATCCACCAAAGCTGAGGACCAGAACCACAATGGTAACTGGGCCTGGGGCTCATTGGACATCCAAAAGAGCCATGGTAATTAAAATTCTTTTTGCATTTCTATTTGCATCAATCATCTGATGAATAAAATACATAATTATTGTACCCATTGTCTTAATATTAAAATGTCTTGTAACTATATATTAAAATTTAGCAGGAGAATCCCACATTGGCCAAGACAACCACAAACATGGAACCATGTCAAACATGGTGTTCTTAGAAGAGGCCCTCAAACCAGGATCAACTATACCTTGTTACATCCAACCATCGGCTACCTTAGGAGCTCCTTTGTTACGGCGTGATGTCGCCGACTCTATCCCTATGTCCACGGGGAACTTCATCAAAATTCTGACAATGTTTGCACCAGCGTCCAACGACATGGCTACCAAAATATGGTCGACGCTGGATGATTGCGAGCACCCGCGCGCTATCAAGGGTGAGACGAAGGCATGTGTCAGCTCTGTGGAGTCAATGGTGGAGTTTGCTGCATCCGTGCTCGGGGTTAGTACCTACAACCTCGCGGCCTTCTCCTCACCGGACGTGCCCGTGGATGGCGTCATGACAGGGAGGGGGTACAAAGTGGCGGCTGTAACGAGGGTCAGAGAGGCGGGGGACACCATGACTTGCCATCGCGGGAGTTTCCCATTCGCTATGTTCATGTGCCACGCGGTGAATCCCACCAGAGTGTACTCGGTGACGCTGGAGGGGGAGGACGTTGATGCTGACGGCGCGGGGCAGAGGATGGAGGTGCTTGCCGTGTGCCACCTGGACACATCAGACTTCCACCCAGCTAAGATGCCGTTGCACGTCAAGCCTGGAGATGCTCCACTCTGCCACTTCATCTCCAGGGACAGCATTCTCTGGGCGCCTGCTACGCCCGCTTCTGCTCACGCTGCTGCTTAGCTACATGTATAGGTACATAAATAAGAACAGTGTGTACCTATGTAAGGCGTATGCATGCATGTCCAGAGCAGTCATGCATGCCTCCTGCGTGTGGCTACGTACCTACACGTATGTGCTCTGAATAATTATTTGTGTAGTGTGCTTGATGTGGTGTACGGTCGTGTGAGCGAGTATCTTACATATATATAGTGTGTACCGATGTATAGGTGTATGCATGTATGTCCACCGCACTCTTGCATGCCTCTCTGACTTTTGTCTGCGTACTTGCACGTGCGTATGTGGTCTTATTTATTTGTGTAATATGCTTGATGTTGATGTACCGTCATGTTAGTGAGTATTTTACTATCACTAGCAAATATGTTCTTGTGTTGTTACTGTTTGATTTTTCCTGAATATTCTGACGACATGGATGGAAACACGTTATCGTCTTGGTTGCACACACCGAGTGTGGAATGGAATTGTTCATCACTTATACAGACGTAATTGTTGATTTGCTCAATTGAGAATACATTGCGCTCAATGGGAACAAACGAAGTTTCCGCCTCCTAGACACCACCTAAGTAGACAATTTTGCCCAATCTTAAAGACTCGCCAGAAAATAATTGTAAGACCCCAAGTGTCAACCCTATCTAGAATGCATGCTACCACACTACACTAAAATCTACCAAGTCTGAAATTTATTTGAAATATGGATAGCGTTCCGGAAGCGGCGATTCGGTGCCGGAGCGCAACTGCTCCTGAAATCGCTCGCGTCCGTTTCTAGCTCGGGATGGGAATAAAGCCCACTGGCGCGTCAGACGCGAGTTGCAGAAAATCGGGCGTTCGCATGAATACGGTACGAAACAGTGGCTCTTTCGTGGGCCCAAGGCGAAGGGAAGGGACGGAGGAAGCGAGCTGGCGTACTGGGCCATGGACCAGGACGTTACGGATTTAGCCGGGCCATGGACCAGATAAGGGGTCGTTCTGGAAACCCTCGCCGCCACCCCTCTTCGGGCAGAAGCACCGCTATCCCTTCTCCTCTAGTGCTACGGCAGCTGCTTCCTGCTTGCGGAGGCCCTCGTCCTGTCCCGGCGCCGACGGTTGAAAGGAGGATGATGGTAGGGAGTTCCTGCTTTATGCCATTGATAGGTTAGTCCATGCAGATCTGTAAAATGGTTTTGGGATTTACCAAAAAAGGCTTTCTCCCCGCTTTATAAATAAAGCAAACCGCCACAGAGCACACATACATGGACTAGTTCAAACACACGCACCCAAGTCTCACAATCAAGTACAAAGGTTATGCTGAGGGCACAGCTCAACAAGCCCAAAAAAGATTAAAAGAAAAGCGTCGAGGCGCAAAGGGGCCAGACAGGCGCCTAGTCGGGATCCGGCGGAGGCGGCGGGGGCGGCGGGGAGAGACGGACGGCAATCGAGCGGAGGTCGGCGATGAAGGCAGAGATGGCGTCGCGGTCATCAGGGCGGCTAAGCGGCCGCCAGAGCTGCAAGAAACCAGACGGTTTGAAGATAGCGTCAGTAGCCCGTCGAAGAGGAGCACGCTGGATCACGATCTTATTACGGATCATCCAGAGGGTCCAAGCGATGACCCCAATCTCAAGCCACCTAATGTGGCGAGACGCCAGGGGGGAGGCCTGGAGCTCCGTATACAGGTCGGGGAAGTTGGTGTGGCACCAATTTCCATCCACCACCTCGCGGAAACAGCTCCACACGAATTGCGCGGACACACAGGAAAAGAAGATGTGATTCGAGTCTTCGGGGGTGGCGCAAAGCGGGCAAAGGCCAGAGCCCGGACCATTGCGTTTGCGAACCTCAACGCCAGACGGGATCCGACCGCGAATCCACTGCCACATGAAGATCCGGATTTTCAGAGGTAGGCGGATGGACCACACCGTGGCAAGGGGGTGGAGCGGACGATGGGGCGATGGCCTGGTACAGGGACTTGGTGGAAAATTGGCCCGAAGGCTCGAGTCGCCATCTAACCTGATCCGGGCCACCGTCCACCACAGGCTCATGGAGAGCCACGCAATCTAGCAACTCACGCCAAGCGGCGGATTCCGGGGGGCCAAAAGGTCTCCGGAAAGCGAGGCGCCCTAAGTCAATAAGGGCCCTCTCCACTGAGACTAAAGGGTCAACCGTGATGGAGAAGAGGTCAGGGAAGCGCGCGGCGAAGGGGGAGTCTCCGGCCCACCGGTCAAACCAGAACAGGGTCTCCGAGCTGGAGCCTACCGAGATGGAAGTCCCGATGCGAAGGACAGGGAGAAGCTGGACGACCAATTGCAGGAACTGCGAGCCGCCAGACCTCTGACAGATGGCAAGGGGCTGTCCACGCAAGTACTTATTCCGGATGATGTCGAGCCAGAGGCCACCATGGCCTTGCGAGATGCGCTAGAGCCATCGGGAGAGAAGGGCGATGTTCATGCGCTTGGAACACATGATACCGAGGCCGCCCTGTTCCCTAGGCTTGAAAATGTCAGGCCAGCTGACCATATGATATTTCTGCTTATTGTTGTCGCCGACCCAATAGAAGCGGGACTGGATCTTGGCGATCTCGTGGTGCAGAGTCTCGTGGAGGCTGTAGAAGCCCATGAGGAACAGGAGGAGGCTGGAGAGGGATGACTTAATGAGAATGGTCCGAGCCGCCTTAGACAGCCATCTACCCTGCCAAGGTTCGATGCGTGTCTGAAGCTTGGTCACGGTCGGGCGTAGATCCGCGACGGTGAGCCGAGAGTCGCTAATAGGCGTTCCCAAGTAGGTCGTGGGGAATGAACCAAGGCGGCAGTTGAGCCGGTTAGCGATGGCAAGGGACTCGGCCTCAGAGTATCCCATCACCATCACATCGCTCTTGTCGAAGTTGATCTTAAGGCCAGACATTTGTTGGAAGCAGAGAAGAAGGAACTTAAGGTTGGGGATGTCCAACTCAGAGCCTTCGACCATGATGATGGTGTCATCGGCGTACTGGAGAAGGGAGATCCCGGAGCCGCCAGCCAAGTGGGGAGTAATCCCACGAATGTGGCCAGCAGCCTTCGCTTTATCTAGGATGGCGGCAAGCGCGTCCACCACCATATTGAACAGGAAAGGGGAGAAGGGATCGCCTTGTCTAACCCCACAGAGTGTGGGGAAGTAGGGGCCAATCTCCCCATTAATGTTCACGGCAGTGCGACCGCAAGAGACCATCTGCATAACCCTGGTAATCCAGCGGTCGTCAAAGCCCTTCCGGAGCAAAACTTCGCGAAGGAAAGGCCAACTAACAGTGTCATAGGCCTTATGGAAATCAATCTTCAAGAATACCGCCTTGAGGTGTTTAGATCGGACCTCATGGAGTACTTCATGAAGAACTAGCACCCCATCCACGATATACCGCCCCTGAATAAAGGCGGACTGGTTGGGGTGGGTAATGTGGTCAGCGAGGAGGGTCACCCTATTGGCGTACCCTTTAGCCAGAATCCGGAAGATCACGTTGATGACCGTGATTGGACGAAATTGGCGGATGTCAGAGGCACCCGGCACCTTCGGGATGAGCGAGATGATTCCATAGTTGAGGCGCCCAAGGTCAATGGACCCAACATAGAACTCCTCGAAGATGGCCATGATCTCAGGTTTAATTACATTCCAGAAGGTTTGGAAGAATTTCACCGGAAGACCGTCGGGACCCGGAGCAGAGGTGGGGTTCATGCCTCGAATGGCACCCCAGACCTCGCCCTCGGAGAAAGGGGCCATGAGGGCCGCATTCTCCTCATCCGAAACCAGCAGGGCGCCGGTCCAGCAGTCAGGAGCCAGGGAGAGGCCGCTCCTAGGAGCAGCAGAGAACAAGGATCTGTAGAAACCGTCAACATGGCTACGAATGTCACGGGGGTCCTGCAGGAGGGAGGCACCATCCCAGAGAAGGGGGATGGTGTTGCGTCTACGCCGGCCATTCGCGATGGCCTGAAAGTAGGCCGTGTTCGCGTCGCCCTTCAAGACCCATTTCTGGGCCCCGCGGAGGCGCCAATAAGCCTCCTCATCAGTGTAGATGATGGAGAGCTGGTCTTCTAAGTCGTAGCGGGAGAGCCACTCGTCCGGAGAGAGGCCGATGGAATCAGCACGAAGGTCAAGGGCTTGTATGGCGGCCAACAAGGCCTTCTTACGCTCGCGGAGGTCACGCCCCAAGTTAGCGCCCCATCCCTTCATGAACTGCCGGCCACGCTTGGCACAGAAATGCCAAGAATCAATAGCCGAGGGGGGACGAGGGTGGGGGTGAGCACGGGCTTCCACCCAGCGGGTGCCAATAGCCTCCACAAAACCGATTTGGGACAGCCAAAATGTCTCAAAAAGCGGAAACGAGGGGGAATCGGCGGACGCTCATCGGCGGAGGAGAGGAGGAGGGGCACGTGGTCGGAGCCGATCCTGGTGATGGCACGAAGGGAGGCAAGAGGGCAACGGAGGTCCCATTCCGGGGAGACTAGAACCCTGTCCAGCACGGACTGGGTTGGGGAGGCCTGACGATTGGTCCAGGTGAACCTGGCACCAATCCTATCAATCTCGCGAAGGCCGAGATCGGCAATGCAGTCATTAAACATTTGCATCCGTGCAAAGTTAACGTTCGCGTTGCTCTTGTCCTCCGCGAAACGGAGGAGGAAACGGAGGAGGTTGACGAACGAGGCTTTTGCTGGTGAATGCCGTCGTTTTTTCAGATACCCACTGCGAGAGGAGTTCGCTAACAACCTTGATCACCAGATTCGGTTCCCCTCGTGTTCTGGTCGGGCCTGCGGTTCCTGCTGACTCTAATGCTCGGTCTGGTTGCGCCGAAAAGGTCGGGGACGATGGCGCAGGTAAAGCGCGTGAAGGAGTGTGCCGTCGCCAGTACGCATCTCCGACAAAATCGGCGCAGTCGACTCACAGAGTCAATCCAGAAGCCCTGGCTGGACAAAAAGGTGTGAAACAAAATCTTCCCCGCTGTTGGACTGTATTGCTTAATCTATGTCTGCAAGTTAGTATGCAGTGAACGCTTTTTATCAGAAACATTAGTTTACTTTGTTAGTCCGAATCAGACTTTCAGTAGCCATTGTGAAGGCGATCATTTTAGGCCAAACTTGATGATTTTCCGTGCCTCAATTACATTGCAGGAACTCGACTCTATACTTCAAAGCCATGGAAGTCGTGCGGATGGGCGATGCGAGTGCAGAATCTTTGGATCACATGTTTGTTGGTCTCTGAAGCTCTGCTTGTGAGTGGCGCACCTTTGGTAGAGAAGAGGGATGGTTTGGGTTTTGAGGACTGTATGGCAGGTCTGGCAACTGGCAACTGGGAGAATGGACGGCAATGGCGAAGTTGCATTTGTTGGGGACAACGGTGCTGACCAGTGCCATAGTGGTGGGCACTCATTCAGTGTGAATGCCCTTCAGGGTCTTGCAGCTCCAGATAAAGATAGAGGGTCACAAAAGAACAACATGCTTGGAAAGAGGGGAGTAAGGCCCCATGCAAAGGTCTGAATAAGCGAACCAGGTTCTGTAGCATTTGCCGTCGCGAGGGTCACAAAAGAACAACATGCACGGAAAGCGGGGGTGCCCCCAAGAAGCCACGGAAGCCGGGAAAAAAATGCAAGAACTGAGGGATGGAAGGACACCGATGGAACACTTGCACAAGGCCACTGGGAGTTACTGAAAAATGAGTTACTATGAAGTTTCGCTTTGTAATATCTGCTGGAAATTTGAATTGCTGGAAAGATTAAATGCAAGTGTTGCTGTGGCATCACGCAAGGCAGTATAAAGAGTGCACGACGGCCAGCTGCTACCTTGCCTTCCACCTTTGTTGTCTAATTCAAAAAAATTGAAGCTAGCTTCTGCAGCCGATGGCGCGGACGTTTGCTGAATCTGGCTTCAGTGGCATGACCAGGAGCTGTGAAGGAGGCTATTCAGTCAGCGGAATGAAGGTTCACGTACGATATCTTGTGTTTCTTGCGTGTTTTCTGCATTATTAAGAGCGATGCTTGATTTGTATGCTTGATTTGTGACTCTGTCGCTGTTCGCAGTCATCTGCCTCTTCAGTGATGGACTCCGTGACGACCGCTTGGAGTACAACACAGCTGCCGGCGCAAGAAGATGGCGTGATTGAGGAGGTAAAGTGGAATCGTCTTTGTCTGACGGTGTGTACCTTTTCTGTACCGAGAGGATACATACATGGATTTTCAGGGGGAGGTGATCCAACGGGATTGCTGTTATGTGTTCAAGCAAGAGCTGGACGAGGAGGGAGGACAAGATTCAGTAGAAGAAGGCTTCGGCGACCATGATCCTGCCGATGCAGAGGGGATAGAGGGCGGCGGCGAGTTTGATGTGAAAAACATATCTTGCGTAATTGATGCGGCGGAAGAAATTGAATCCGTTGACGATCAAGAAGTGAGCAGCAGTAGTCAAAGCGGATGCCGTACTCAGGCGTGATATGCGATGATGGCGTATGGGATCAGAGTATGTATGTGTATAATTTAAAGGCGTAAAATATGGCAGGTGGAATTTGTTTAGGCATAATGGATGGTTTTGTCAGCTTTTTAAAAAAAAGCCAACATGCGCGCGTGTCTTAAAAAAATAGCTGACTATATTAAAGTTCACTGTAGTTTGATCCAACCGTAGGAGACAGTGGTCATTAATTAACCATTGGAAGGGGCCGTGCACGTCCCAGTCCGGCTCAGAAACATGGCTGAGCCATCCAACCGCAATCTGATCCGGAGCTACAGTGCGACCTGCCGTCGCATTGATTACAAGGCTGGGCTGACCTAATTTTCGCAACATAATTCAGGAAATACACCACAGCGCACAAATCCACATGCCAACTTGTGGTGTGGATATCAGGATCATCTGAGCACGGGCTCAAAAACTGATATTCGTAGCGTTCCCCTTTATATAAGGGCAGCCACAACAAGCAATTGATATAAGATGATAGATCGTGACGTTATAGCTTGAAAGAAACATCCACGCAGTTCATAGGATCTCAGCCAGTCTCGAGACATAAAGTATAACGGTTCAACGATGTAATGTAGAATAAGCAACTTATAATTTTACAAGATTACAAGTCACTAGCTAGCTACGGCGAGAGATGGTAGCAGAGGAGCTGTCAAGGCACTCTGTCACGATGACACAGGCCCTAGGGCATCGACTCCAATGTAGTAACAGAAGGAATTTTGTGACCTTGCCTGGTTAGAAGGTGATGGCAAGAGTCCTGACTAGCTAGCCTCTCTGACTGTACCGGTCGTCGGTAGCTCAAGATCTTGGCTCCAACTGTCAGGTGGCTATTCACCGAGCAAGCGATTTGGACGTCACGCTGATTTCACGAAAACGTGTTTAAATGAACGAAACGGTAAGAAGCCATCCTGGCCGTACGTGCAAAGCATCGTGACCTGTTGGATAACAGTAGATAGGAGGCTGACACTACTACCACCACCATTCTCTTTCTCTTCCTCTCCCTTTCTTCTACTCCCTCCGTTCGAAATTACTCGTCCAAGAAATGAATGTATCTAGATGTATTTTAGTTGTAGATACATCCATTTTTGTGACAAGTAATTCCGAACGGAGGGAGTATCTTGCATTCCTATTATACACAGTGTTGTTATGACTGCTCCAAACGTAATGGTTTTGTTGTCATACTTGTTCTTGCTATCATTGTACTCAAGTCGAAAGAATCCTCACACAGAATCTTTCAATCACTAGTAGAAAAACGACCTAATGTTCACCTCATTAGTCCCGGTTTGTAAATAAACCGGCACTAATGTAACCATTAGTGCCGGTTTCAAGGACTAGGTGGGCGGCACTCATTAGTCCCGGTTTGTGGCGAACCTCTAGCACCGGTTTGTGCCACGAACCGGGACTAAGGAGGTGGTGGTAGGCTGGTGTCAGGCTGGGGCCCCACCAACACCTTTAGTCGCAGTTGGAGCCACCAATCGGGACTAGAGATGCACCTTTAGTCCCGGTTCGTATAATCAACCGGGACTAAAGATCATCCTGTATAAACCCTTCGTCGAGCCCGAGCACATTTCTCTCTATGTTCCCCTTTCATTCCTTCCCCTCCTCTGTTCTTCCCCATTGCCTGAGCTCATTCTTCAATTTTGCCAAAATTTGTGAAGATTTGAAGGCCCCCCATCCATCCAAGTGATCACAAAGGTTAGCAACTTTGTCCTTTCATCTCTCATTGCTAGATTAGCTCTTGCAATGCTCTATAAGTATAGTGATTTGTGGGTTTTAGTTCAGGAGTAATTATATGTGGTAGTTTATTTGATTTATATGCAATTTGAGTTCAAATTAACTCTTAGTTTGCATATGTAGGTGTGGTTTACTTAGTGCCTTCCTGTCCCCGTCCTAACCACCGTCGATCGCCCGCACCATCCCGTCGTCGGCACCACCTTGGTGAGCCTCTTGTTCTTATCTTTTTTATATAAAAAGCATGTTTGTGTGATTTAGATATATAGTTACTTGTATAATTTTCTTACCCGTACGTTGTTTGTTATACATAGTGGCATGGTTTTGATATCCGTCCCCGTCGGTCCTCGTCCGGGTTATGATTCGGATGTGGTATATTCTCTTTTATAACTATTTGTTGCATTTCGTGTTTATGACAAATTATGCCCATCAAGTTGACATAAATATTTTTATGTAGGAGGTATGTGAACCCGAAATTCCAACCGACCCTCTTGTCGAGAGGTTAAATTTAGTTGAAAAAGAAAACAACTACTTGAAGAAAAATTTGAAAAGAATTGACGAGGAGAAGATGGAATTGGAGTTGCATGTTGCCGATGTCGTCGATGATCACAAGATCAAGATAAAGAAAATGCGCTTGAAGATTAAAAAGACTGGAAAATATGCCATTGATAGTGATGCTTGGTATCATTATGCTGTTGGATCAATTGTTACCTTAGTTGTGATCTTGATCTCATTTGTTGTTGCATTTAAATGCTTTAGCTAGAAAGTTTGTATCTTGTTTTATGAGAATAAGTGTGTATGAACTTGTATTAATTTGGTCTTTTTGGTGTTGTGTAATGAAGATGAGCCGGCAATGGATGTACGATGACCTCTGTTCTCCCCAGTTCGTTAATGGAGTGTGTACTTTTCTGCTTGCGGCTGAGGCAAACAAGCGGGTGGATGGTTTTATGTCTTGTCCATGTGCTGGCTGTAAGAATGACCGAAATTACTCTAAGTAAAAAATCATTCACGTCCACCTGTTTGAGTCCGGTTTCATGCCCCACTATAATATTTGGACCAAGCACCGAGAAAGAGGGGTTATGATGGAAGAGAATGAAGAAGAAGAGGATGACGACAGCTAGCCTAGCCATGGGTTCTCCGAATACGATTGTACAACAATGGGGGAAGAAGCTGAGCTGGCAATGCGGGAAGAAGCTGAAGAAGAGGCGTCAGATGAGCCCGATGATGATTTTGGTTGGGCCATTGCCGATGCAAAGAGAAACTGCGCAAGTGAAAAGGAGAAGGAGAAGTTGCGGCGCATGTTAGAGGATCACAAGAAATCGTTGTATCGACATTGCAAAGCTGACAAGAAAAAGCTGGGCACCACATTGGAATTGCTGCAATGGAAGGCAGAGAATGGTGTATCTGACCAGGGATTTGGAATGTTGATGATAATGTTAAAGAAGATGTTTCCAAAGGACAACGAATTGCCTGAGAGTACGTACGAAGCAAAGAAAGTTGTCTGGCTTCTCGTTGAATAAGAAGAGAAGGAAATCTTCTTTGAATGCCTGCTCAGTATGAAGGTCCTATCTGGGTTCTCGTCGAATATAAAGGGAATAGTAAATACGGCAGAGAAGAAGTTCCAGAACTTAAAGTCTCATGACTGCCACATGATTATGACGCAACTAGTTCCAGTTGCATTGAGGGGGCTTCTACCGGAAAATGTTCGGTTAGCCATTGTGAAGCTATGTGCATTCCTCAATGCAATCTCTCAGAAGATAATCGATCCAGAAATCATACCAAGGTTAGAGAATGATTTGGTGCAATGTCTTGTTAGTTTCGAGTTGGTGTTCCCACCATCCTTCTGCAATATCATGACGCACGTCCTAGTTCACCCATGCAAAGAGATTGCCCTTCTGGGTCCTGTATTTCTACACAATATGTTCCCCTTTGAGAGGTTCATGGTAGTCATAAAGAAATATATTTGATAACCGTGCTAGGCCAGAAGGAAGCATCTCCAAGGGCCATGAAAATGAGGAGGTCATTGAGTTTTGTGTTGACTTTATTCCTGACCTTAAGCGGATTAGTGTTGCTGAATCGCGGCATAAGGGCAGACTGGGTGGAAATGGCACGCTAGGACCGAAACAAATAATATGTATGGACAGGCATTCTCTCACTCAAGCAAACTACACAGTTCTACAAAATTCCACCTTTGTGGCTCCGTATATCGAGGAACACAAGAATATTCTACGCTCCAACCACCCGGAGCAGTCTGACGACTGGATTACACGTGAACAAACGGGGACTTTCGCTGGTTGGTTGCAGACACGTGCCATGCATGACGACGCTGTTAAAGATATCATGTACTTGCTATCACAGTTACCATCTTCAAATATAATGACTTTCAAAGGGTACGAGATAAACGGAATATATTTTACACAATCACCCAAGATAAAAAGAGCACCAACCAAAACATTTGTGTCTGCTTTGATGTAGCAACCAATAGGGGAAAGGACACATATTATGGTTACATAGAGGAGATATATGGGAACTTGACTATGGACATGGTTTGAAGGTCCCTTTGTTTCGGTGCAAATGGGTCAATCTAACATGAGGCGGGGTAATGGAAGACCCGCAGTACGGAATAACAACAGTGGATCTCAACAATCTTGCATACGCTGACGAACCATTCGTCCTAGCCAATGATGTGGCGCAAGTTTTCTATGTGAAGGACATCTCTACCAAGCCGAGAAAAAGAAAAGATAAGGAAGCGAATACATCATACGATGAGCCAAAGCGCCACATAGTTCTTTCAGGGAAAATAAACATCGTGGGAGTGGATGATAAGACAGACATGTCAGAAGATTATGAAAAGTTTCATGAAATTGCTCCCTTCACAGTGAATATTGACCCAAGCATCCAGTTAAATGATGAAGATTGTCCATGGTTATGGCGCAAAGGGACACACACGAAGAAAAAGTTTCACACCCAAAGATCCCACTCTGGGATGTGACCGGCTTCACTGTCAGCACTTTCTTCTCTAGTGAGTTTCCGGACTTATATATCTCAAAAAGTCCCACTTTGGAAAAAAAAACGTAGGGAATCTTTGTAATAGTTAAGGTGCTTATGTGTTTTGGCATTTGAAACGTGTACTTTCGTACTTCGGACAAATGTCATCAATTTTCAACCCTTTCTGACTTCATTTGCTATTTTTCATGCATTTACAGTTTTTTAGCTAAATGACCCTGAAATTGAAAAGCACTGCAAATGAACTCTGAAAAGGTTGAAAGTTGGCATGGTATCGTCGTTTCACCCACATAGCATGTGCTAAGAAGTTGAGAGGGTTACGGCAAAAATATGATGCACTTCGTGTAGAAAATGGACAATCTCTTTCGAAGTTTCAGGGTTTTGGACGAAAACTCATCTGTTACAAAGGCATTTCATTTTTTTAAACTTATTTCAACTTCAAACTTTTTGTGCGTTCAGTATGCACCATTCAAAGCCACGTCATCAATTTTCAACCCTTTCTGGCTTCATTTGCTACTTTTCATGCATTTACTGTTTTTTTGAGCTAAATGACCCTGAAATTGAATATCACTACAAATGAACTCTGAAAAGGTTGAAGGTTGGCATGGTATCATCATTTCACCCACATAGCATGTGCTAAAAATTTGAGAGGGTTACGGTAAAAACTGGATGCACTTCGTGTACAAAATGGACAATCTCTTTCGAAGTATCAGGGTTTGGGACGAAAACTCATCTGTTACAAAAGCATTTCATTTTTTAAACTTATTTCAACTCCAGACTTTTTGCGTGTTCAGTATGCACCATTCAAAGCCACGTCATCAATTTTCAACCCTTTCTGGCTTCATTTGCTACTTTTCATGCATTTACTATTTTTTTGAGCTAAATAACCCTGAAATTGAAAAGCACTACAAATGGACTCTGAAAAGGTTGAAAGTTAGTATGGTATCATCATTTCACCCACATAGCATGTGCTAAAAAGTTGAGACAGTTACGGCAAAAACTAGATGCACTTCGTGTAGAAAATGGACAATCTCTTTCGAAGTATCAGGGTTTCGGACGAAAACTTATCTGTTACAAAGGCATATCATTTTTTAAAACTTATTTCAACTCCAGACTTTTTGTGCATTCGGTACCTACCATTCAAAGCCACATCATTAATTTTCAACCGTTTCTGACTTCATTTGCTATTTTTCATGTATTTACTTTTTTTTAGCTAAATGACCCTGAAATTGAAAAGCACTACAGTTGAACTCTGAAAAGTTTGAAAGTTGGCATGGTATCATCATTTCACCCACATAGCATGTGCTAAAAAGTTAAGAGGGTTACGGCAAAAACTAGAGGCACTTCGTGTACAAAATGGACAATCTGTTTCGAAGTATCAGGGTTTTTGACGAAAACTCATCTGTTACAAAGGCATTTCATTTTTTTTAAATAACCTAAGTATTACCAAATTGAATATAATGATAAAACACACTAATATTAAACAGAAGAAAAAAGAATCACTAAAAAATCTATTTTTAAAGTCACAAACTAGTGATTCACACAAAATTTTAAAGTCACAAACTAGTGATTCACACAAATCACTGAAAAAAGATTCACACAAATTTTGTCAAAAATATAATGATAAAACACACTAATATTAAACATCTGTCACAAACTAGTGATTCACACAAATTTCAAATAATTCAAATTTAAACTATTCAAATTTGAAAACTCCTTGCACTAACGGAAAGTTTATAATTTTTTTACCTAAAGTAAAAATATTCACAAATAAACTCTAAATAAATAAATAAACAACTCGGAAATAAAAGAAAATAAATAAAGCTGGAAACAAAAAAATGAAAAATCAATAAATAAATAAATAATCCGCCTACTGGGCCACAACGACATGCATACGACTAGAAACCCAACCTGTAGTTGGGCTAGGATGAAGGCCCGCAAGGCCCAGTAGGCCCATAGGGCAGCGCAACACAGGTAGGCCGAGAAGGCCTGCTTTGGAGAGGAGCTCGAAGGAGCAGCCGCGGCTGGGTTTATAAACCAGTGCGGCTGCCCTTCGCTCGGCGAGGTGGGACTATACTTCCTGCACCGCGCACACGGGAAGCACAGGCCTTTAGTCCCGGTTGGTTGGTCCAACCGCGACTAAAGGGTGGTCTGTAGTCCCGGTTGGAGCCACCAACCGGGACTTAAGGCCTGTGCTTCCCATCGCTTGGCCTGGCCAAAACTGACCTTTAGTCCCAGTTGCATATATATTAACAAATCAATCTTTCTTCTTTCAGCCCTCCGGATCGAGCAAATCTTCTACAAGCAGCAGGACAGTTCGAGGCCCGGCCAAAAAGTTGAAGGATGGCGTAAAGTACAACATCGATGCCATCAAACCTAATGGCGAACCACGCGAACCTAAGAAGAATGCGAGCAAGTTCATTCGTCAATGCAGAGTTATTGTGAAGGACCAAATCCCGATCTCCATTCAAGAATGGAAAAAGGCAGCAAAGGGACATCCAGATGTTACTTTTGTCGACCAAAGAGCAAAAGATCGGATTTCGGAATCTCTCATGTCACATTTCACCCTACCAGATCAGTTCACAGATGCAGATGTGGAGAAAGTCAAGAACGCTGCTCTTAGGAAGATGGCGATAGCATTCAACAACCACAAGAAAACTATATGGGCCGCGTACGTGAAAGCCGGAAAGCAGACTCCAGAATTCAAGGGAACACTAGAGAAGGCAAGAGATCACTGGGACGCTTTCATGAAATTCAAGGAATCGGAAGTAGCTCAGGAACGGTCGAGAATAAACAAGATCAATGCCGCGAAAAAGATATGGCAACATAAGCTGGGACCAGGTGGCAACGAGGTGGCCCGGCCTAAGTGGGATCTCGCTGAGCAACAGATGATGGATGCAGGGGTCACTCCAGTTACATTGAGTTGCCCCCCTAGGTGCAGGACTTGGTTCTATGCGCATGGGGGGGGGGGGCGTTGGACCCAAAGACATGCGAGGTTTTGGAGCGGGCAAGTCTTAAAGGAGGCGACCTCAGTTTACTTGTTGCAATAGAAGATGCTCGAACGGGGGTGTTCACGCCCAACAGAGAGAACGACGAGCTTACGCGCACCCTGAAGAATCCTGAACACATGGCGAAGGCATTGTTCCGTGGTTTGAGGAGTTTCTGGACTGGAACACTGACTACAGAAGCCGTGCGAGAAAGATGATGCAGGAGGAGAAGAAGAGGAGGCTGGAGGAGGAGCAGAGGAAGCAAGAAGCAGACCGCCTTCAATGCCTAGAATCAAGGCACACGGAATTGGCACTCGCTTTCCAGCGACAGCAGCAGCAGATCGACTCACCGATCCAGGAAAGGGGATCGCAGCGGCAGCAGCAGAAGCTAGCGGATCCAACATTGGATAGCACCGCGCCATCCATGCCAAGAAGCAGCGTGGGTTCCGCCCCGAGCGATGAGGCATTGCTGGATAGATACCATGTGGATGACATCATAGATACGACTAATTGTGAGCTACACTTTAAAATGAAGAACATATCCATGAAGGTGGCGGACGGCGTTGCTTATACAAATCCCCCTGAAGCAACCTTCCATTGCAATCCGATTCCAGCTGGCTATGCTCGTGCCGCGGTTGATGAAGTGGCGGCACAATATTTGGGGCTAGAGCTTGACATTCCTGAAGGTGATGACGAGCGCACACTGGGAGAGGACATACATCATATCATTCTATGGAGAAAGGATTGCATCGTCTTTCCAAGGCCGCCGACACCGTGTCAGCCGGCTCCTCCTCCAAGTCTGCCACCGCGTCAGCAGACTCCCGCTCCTCCAAGTCAGTCACCGCCTCAGCAGACTCCTGCTCCTCCAAGTCAGCCAACGCGCCAGCCCACTCCTCCAAGTCCGGCACCGCGTCAGCCCACTCCTCCTCCTCCAAGTCCGGCACCGCGTCAGCCCAGTCCTCCTCCTCCAAGTCAGACACCGTGTCAGCCGTCTCCGCCGCCTCAGCGGGCTCTGCCGCCTAAGCAACAACGGAAGAGAGGCACCGCAGCTACGGCGGCTAGCGGTACAAGTATAGAAGGCAAGAAATATAGATTTGGTCCAAGCCTCAAGCCTCTTCCGAGGTTGCCTTATGACCTGGCCGAAGAGGAAAACGAAGCCGAAGTGAGGGCCCAATTGAGGGCCCATTTTGGTCGACGCCGCCCGTCCGGATGACGTCTGTCTACTCTCGCGCTCGCTCTACGGCCTCAAACAGGCACTGTGGGTGTTGGAATATTAGGCAAGTTCATGATTAATTCCAGTAAATAATTCATGACTAGAAGAGATACTAGCATGCAATAATCTAGCAAACTAGAAGAACAACAAGACATGCATAACAGCAGCAAATACGTAACAATAGCTGTAGAGACAGACATGAACAGAGGATGTTGGACGTACCGATCGTTAGCTATTATGGGTGCGACGGTGTTGATGACGATGTTGGCGACGATCTGCTGCTGACGGCGATGAATACGACGATGAGTAGCACCGCCCGACTTGGACGGAAGACGACCCGTGATGACGAATTTGAGCAGTCGCGCGCAGCGCTTCCCAAAAACCTAATTCGTCCTCTCCCGGTGCAGGATCGCAAAGACGAACGGTTCCGGAGACCTGCTCTCCCACGCGCCGATCCACGCCGGCGTTTGGGATGGAGTAGACTACGATGGCGGTGCAAGTTGTGAGTTGAGGCAAAACCCTAGGTGTTTTCAGTGTGTTTTTGGCCGCAGCCGGTAGCTGTATATATATTAGGACCAGAGGCGGTATTGTGTCGCAATCACAATCCCAAACCGACTCGGTTTCTAATTCGTATACTTACCGGACAAGAAATCAAAAACTTGTTTGCCAAGACATAAAAATAAAACGGCAAAAGGAAGCTGCGCTCCTGCAAGGAGACGGATTGGATTTCGGCGGACCATTCACGCGCATGTCGCATGCACGCGCCGCCTCGCCTCGCCTCGCCACGCCACGCCACGCCATGCCACGGCACGGCACGGCCCGGCCCGGCGAGGCGAGGCGAGCGAGCGTGCGCGTGTGGTTTTCCCTTTCTCTTCTCACACACCACTTAGAGTGGTGGAGAGAACCCACTATATAAAGAGGTCCAACTCTTCTTCAACTTCCGGTGTGGGACTAAACTTAGCACCACCACTTGCCATTTTACACATGGGCTTTGAGATTTCAGAAATTGCTATGGGCCTAGCCCATTAATTCTAACAATCCCCCACCAGATCTCAAATACCCATTTAGAGATTTTCCTTCTCTCACCACTTGTTTAATATACCAGTGTTTCAGCAGAGACTGTTAAGTTGAACTTCTGCCTAGAACTTTAAGCTACATCCATTCACAACTTGACAATGGACTATGCCTTGAATTGCTAGTTTTGTGTGAACAGGTTTCACTCAAAGTCTTAACCAGTACCTGACCGCCAGTAGGCTACCCCGCGGTTTGGAGCTTATACGTCATACTCCCTGGTCTCTTCGTGAGCTTACTAGAGATCACCCAAATCTCATAGACTGCGACGTTTACAGTCAGAACTCATATAGGTGTGTTCTTTCAAGAATGCTCTGTAGGACAGCATCTTTGCTAATTATAGCCAATAGAACCACGTTAAGGCATGTTGCCAACCTACCTTACAGATCTGAGCCTTACAGCTCTGAGAGTTTTGCATCTTCACTTGGAGACGATCATTAGTTATTACTCTCCTCAGTTAACCAATAGCTTGTTCTTCCCAGATCCTAATTCACGGGATCTCCGATCACAAAGGATGGGTTACTACTATGGTGTAACATCTATGGGTCTCATACCCATCTCCCTCGATGCAATATCTATCACATTTCGTGATAGTCCCTTTGTAAAGGGATCTGCCAGGTTTTTTTCTGTTTGTATATATGTAACAGTTATTACTCCGGAGTTTCTCAACTTCCTGACAGACTTCACGTGTCTTGATGACTTTGCATTATCTTTAGAATTGTTCACTTTAGCGATAACCGTTTGGTTATCACAATTCATAAGAATAGCCGGTACAGGTTTTTCAACAACCAGCAAGTCCATCAAGAGCTCACGCAGCCATTCTGCCTCCACAGTAGCTGTGTCCAAAGCAGTTAATTCTGCTTCCATAGTTGACCTCGTCAATATGGTTTGCTTGCAAGACCTCCATGACACTGCACCACCACCATGAGTAAATACATACCCACTTGTTGCGTAAAGTACATCAACATCGGAGATCCAATTTGAATCACTATATCCTTCTAGCACAGCAGGATGCCCTGAATAAGTAATTCCGTAACTCATAGTACCTCTCAGATAGCGCAAGATCCTTTCTAGTGCATGCCAATGATCATCACCCGGGTTGGACATGAACCTACTCAGTTTGCTCACAGCAAAAGAGATATCTGGTCTTGTAGCGCTAGCTAAGTACATGAGTGAACCGACAATTTGAGAGTATCTTAATTGATCTCTCGTTTCTTTCTTGTTCTTTCTGAGTGTCACGCTGGGATCATAAGGTGTTGGAGAAGGCTTGCTATCCATAAAACCGAATCGGTTCAAGACCTTCTCAACATAGTGAGATTGCGTTAATGTAATCCCACTCTCATCCTTAATAAGTTTGATGTTTAGAATTACATCGGCTTCTCCCAGATCTTTCATGTCAAAACTTTTTGATAGAAAAGACTTGACCTCATTAATTGCATTAATGTTTGTACCAAAGATCAGTATGTCGTCCACATACAAACATAATATGACACTATTGCCCCCACCATGGCGATAGTAAACACACCTATCAGCCTCGTTAATGACAAATCCTGCAGAAGTCAGAGTTCTTTCAAACTTCTCATGCCATTGCTTAGGTGCCTGTTTTAGACCATACAAAGATTTTAACAACTTGCACACCTTTCTCTCTTCACCCTTTACTACAAACCCGTCAGGATGATCCATATAGATCTCCTCTTCCAACTCTCCATTGAGAAAAGCTGTCTTTACATCCATTTGATGAATGATAAGACCATAAGAGGCAGCCAAGGAAAGTAACACTCGAATGGTGGTCATTCTAGCAACGGGTGAATAGGTGTCAAAGTAATCTTCGCCTTCTTTCTGAGTGTAGCCCTTGGCCACTAGCCGCGCCTTGTACTTATCAATAGTACCATCAGGCTTTAGCTTCTTTTTGAACACCCACTTACAGCCCACAGGTTTACAACCATATGGTCTATCAGTTAGTTCCCAAGTTCCATTAGAAAGAATTGAGTCCATCTCATTATGAATAGCTTCTTTCCAATCATCTACATCCAGAGATGCATATGCTTCTGCAATCGTCTTGGGTGTGTCGTCCACAAGGTATACAATGAAATCATCACCAAAGGATTTTGCAATCCTTTGTCTCTTGTTCCTTATAGGAACTTCATTGTTATCCTTCTCAAGGACTTCCTCATGTGATTGTTCGAAATATTCATCTGTTGTACTAGATTCAGGAATTATCTCAGAAGAAAATCTAGCAATGCTATGCATATCTTTCATAGGAAATATGTTCTCAAAAAATGTTGCATCACGAGATTCCATTATAGTATCAACATGCATATCAGGTACTTCAGATTTTACCACTAAAAACCTATAAGCAATGCTCCGTTGAGCATACCCTAGAAAGACACAATCCACTGTCTTTGGTCCAAGTTTGCGTTTCTTAGGAATAGGAATATTGACCTTTGCCAAACATCCCCAAGTGCGCAAATAAGAAAGTGATGGTTTTCTCCCAACCCACTCCTCATAAGGGGTTTTCTCCTTATTATTGTTGGGAACTCTATTCAGGACATGACATGAAGTCAATAGAGCCTCCCCCCACCATGCCTTAGATAAACCAGCAGTGTCTAACATGGCATTCACCAAGTCAGTCAATGTGCGGTTTTTCCTCTCGGCCACTCCATTTGATTGAGGTGAATAGGGAGGCGTCCTCTCATGAATAATACCATGTTCCTCACAAAATTCATCAAAAACTTTGGGAAAGTACTCTCCACCACGATCGGACCTAAGACGCTTGATCTTTCTCTCTAGTTGATTTTCAACTTCAGCTTTATAGATTTCAAAGTAGTCTAATGCTTCATCTTTAGTTTGCAACAAATAAACATAGCAAAATCTAGTCGCATCATCAATCAAAGTCATGAAATATCTCTTTCCACCTTTTGTCAACACACCATTCATCTCACAAAGATCAGAATGTATGAGTTCTAGAGGTGCCAAGTTTCTCTCCTCGGCAGCCTTATGAGGATTTCAAGGTTGCTTAGATTGCACACAACTATGGCACTTAGAACCTTTGGCAACTGTGAAGTTCAGAATTAAACTCATGCTGGATAGCCGAGACATTAAACCAAAATTAATATGACATAAACGAGAGTGCCAAATACTTGCATCATCATTAACACTAGCGCAAATTTGGTTTATTGACTTATTGCAAAAATCTGAAAGGGAAAAGCGGAACAAGCCTCCGCACTCATAGCCTTTTCCTATAAATTGTCCAAATCTTGACACGATTACTTTATTGGACTCTAAAACTACCTTAAATCCATCTTGACATAGAAGGGAGCCACTAACTAGATTCTTGTTCATAGTAGGGACATGCTGCACGTTCCTTAGTTGCACGATCTTTCCCGAAGTAAACTTCAGATCCACCGTGCCAATGCCACGAACAGAAGCATGTGACCCATTCCCCATTAGGACGGAAGAATCCCTTGCGACCTGATAAGAAGTAAACAGGGAGATGTCAGCACACACATGAACGTTAGCACCCGAATCAATCCACCACGAAGATGATTGAAATACTGAAAGCACAATAGGTAAATTACCATACCCATCAGTATTGCTAGCGGTCACCATGTTGACAGTCTTGGAGCTTGTTTTCCCTCTGCGGTCTGCACGTTCAGGGCATTCCTTGGAAAAGTGTCCAGGCTTCCCACAGGCGTAGCACTCTAGCTCAGCCTTGTTGAACTTCTTCTTCTTGAAGGTAGTAGTCTTGGTAGGCTTGTTGAAAACAGGTTTGTTCTTCCCTTTGTTCTTGTTCTGTGGGTACCTCTGCACCATGTTAGCAGTAGGCTGAACCTCACCTCCTTTTTCAGTAGTATCTTTAGCCCGAGCTTTTTCCTCAACATCAAGAGATGCAATCAGATTTTCAACTGATATCTCCTATCTCTTATGCTTCAGAGTTGTGGCGAAATTCCTCCATCAAGGAGGCAACTTTGCAATCATGCACCCAGCCACGAATTTGTCGGGTAGAACACATTTAAGGAGTTCAAGTTCCGTCACAATGCACTGTATCTCATGAGCAAGTTCAACCACAGAACGGTTATTCACCATCTTGTAGTCATGAAAACTCTCCATGATGTACAGTTCACTGCCTGCATCTGTTGCACCGAATTTTGCATTCAGTGCATCCCACAGAACCTTTCCGTCATTTATGTGCATGTACACATCACACAGACGGTCAGCAAGAACACTCAGAATGCATCCCACAAACATAGTATTGGCTTCCTGGAATTTTCTCTGAACTTCGTCAGTCATTCCCTCTGGAGCACCAACACTAACGTGGAAAACTTTCAGAGCAGTAAGCCAGAGCGTGGTCTTCACCTGCCACCTCTTAAAGTGCACACCGGTAAACTTATCCGGCCTCAGTGCATCAGCGAATCCACCATAGTTAACTCAGGAAATTGCCTACAATTAGGTTTTTGGATTGTTGGAATATTAGGCAAGTTCATGATTAATTCCAGTAAATAATTCATGACTAGAAGAGATACTAGCATGCAATAATCTAGCAAACTAGAAGAACAACAAGACATGCATAACAGCAGCAAACACGTAACAATAGCTGTAGAGACAGACATGAACAGAGGATGTTGAACGTACTGATCGTTAGCTATTATGGGTGCGACGGTGTTGATGACGATGTTGGCGACGATCTGCTGCTGACGGCGATGAATACGACGATGAGTAGCACCGCCCGACTTGGACGGAAGACGACCCGTGATGAAGAATTTGAGCAGTCGCGCGCAGCGCTTCCCAAAAACCTAATTTGTCCTCTCCCGGTGCAGGATCGCAAAGACGAACGGTTCCGGAGGCCTGCTCTCCCACGCGCCGATGCACGCTGGCGTTTGGGATGGAGTAGACTATGATGGCGGTGCAAGTTGTGAGTTGAGGCAAAACCCTAGGTGTTTTCGGTGTGTTTCTGGCCGCAGCCGGTAGCTGTATATATATTAGGACCAGAGGCGGTATTGTGTCGCGATCACAATCCCAAACCGACTCGGTTTCTAATTCGTATACTTTCCGGACAAGAAATCAAAAACATGTCTGCCAAGACATAAAAAGAAAACGGCAAAAGGAAGCTGCGCTCCTGCAAGGAGACGGATCGGATTTCGGCGGACCATTCACGCGCATGTCGCATGCTCGGCTCGGCACGGCACGGCACGGCACGTCCCGGCCCGGCCCGGCGAGCGAGCGCGCGCGTGTGGTTTTCCCTTTTTCTTCTCACACACCACTTAGAGTGGTGGAGAGAACCCACTATATAAAGAGGTCCAACTCTTCTTCAACTTCCGGGGTGGGACTAAACTTAGCACCACCACTTGCCATTTTACACATGGGCTTTGAGATTTCAGAAATTGCTATGGGCCTAGCCCATTAATTCTAACAGTGGGCGTGGTACCAACGGATCGCCGGCTTCCTCGTCGAGCTGGGCTTCGTGTCGACATGGTCCGACGCGTCATTGTTCGTCTACCTGCATGGAGGGGACGCTGCACACCTCCTCTTGTACGTCGACGACATTGTGCTGGCGGCCTCCAGCGAAACGCTTCTTCGCCGCCTCATATCATGCCTCCAGAACGAGTTCGCGTTGAAGGACTTGGGCGCTCTGCATTACTTCCTCGGCGTCGAAGTCACCCGGCGCCCCAACGGCTTCTTCCTTTGCCAACACAAGTACGCGCTGGAGCTCCTCAAGCGCGCCAGCATGACAAACTGCAAGACCGCTTCCACTCTAGTTGACACCAAGGCCAAGGTGTCCTCGATGGACGGCGTGCTCGCCACGGATGGCTCGTTCTACCACAGCATCGTTGGCGCGCTGCAGTATCTCACGCTGACACGTCCCGACCTGACGTACACGGTGCAGCAAGTATGCTTGCACATGCATGCGCCGCGGGACGTCCATTGGGCCTTGGTGGAGCGCATACTCCGGTTCATTCGCGGCACGCCGACCCTTGGCCTCACGCTGCCTGCATCGTCATCGCTCGACCTCGTCGCCTACTCCGACGCCGACTGGGCGGGCTGTCCGGACACGCGCCGCTCTACCTCGGAGTACTGCCTATACCTCGGGCCGGCGCTCATCTCATGGTCTTCGAAGCGGCAACCCACAGTCTCGCGCTCGAGTGCCGAAGCCGAGTACCGTGCCATGGCGAACGCCATCGTTGAGTGTTCATGGCTACGCCAACTGCTCACGGAGGTTCACTACCGCGTCCGTCATGCTACGGTGGTGTATTGCGACAACGTGTCTGCGGTCTACATGTCTGCCAACCCAATGCATCATCGCCGGACAAACACATTGAACTTGACATCCATTTTGTACGAGAGAAGGTCGCGCTCGGCCACGTCCGGGTTCTTCACGTTCCTACCTCGCAGCAATTCGCCAACATTATGACAAAGGGATTGCCGCCGTCTATCTTCACAGAGTTCCGGTCCAGTCTCTGCATCACCGCCGGCGAGGCTTCGACTGCGGGGGTGTTGAAACTGCCCGTGTAACCCGCTACGTTGGCAACAGATCACCGCTGCTATGGCAGCCAGTTTGTTAGCGCATGCACAGGATCAGCTAACGTCTTATCCTATCTTCATAGCTTATCTCTACTATTAAAGGAGGATCGAACGTCGTGATGGTTCGACCTCCTTCCCCGCCCTCCCCTTCGCACGCAGTAAAGAAAAACTACCCCTCGCGACCTGGTTCCACCTTCCCTCGCAGCCTTCCTTCGCGCAATTAAAAAAACAGGACCCACTCCCGTCCCACGTCCCGTCTCCCAACTCCCAAGTCCCAATCTCCCCCACCTCTCTCTCCCGATCCGTCCTCTCTCTCGATCTCATGAGAAAAATCGCCACCGTCGCCTCCGCCCCAACACTCGTCCGCCACGATGAACTGCCCATCTCCATCGCCGTTCGATGCTCGTCTCGGTCACCGTGGCGCAGCCCGTGCAAGCCGCCCTTGTACGGCCTCCTCGCCTCCGCCACCGCAACAACCGTCGCTTCCATGGACTACGTCGACGAGCGGCCAACCAGATCCAGTGCAGCGCCGCCGATGTCTGGGTGGAAGACGAGCGCGAGCTTCCGGGGTCAGCATACCACCGGGAAGGAGGGCAGACGGATGAGAGGGAGGCTCTCCAAGGAGGAAGCCGGCCAGCTTGTCACCAGGGGAAGCCGACCAGCATATATAGGCATGGTTGTCGTTGGCAGAGATTGTGAGTTTTGATTTTTTTTGCTGATAGGTTTTCGCCCAATAGCCTCTACTTCTTCTACTAATAGCTAGCCATGATCTCGATCTATTGGTGGTTCGTGATGGATGACTATCTTTTGTTTCTCTTGATTGGATTTGGTGTAGGTGTAGGGATGGACTATCTTTGAGATCCTGCGGTACATGTCGGAGCATAACTGGTCGGCGTACGAGGAGGCCCTCAAGGCCAATCCGGTTCTTGCCAAGATGATGATCAGCAGCGTCGTCTACTCCCTCGGCGACTGGATAGCCCAGGTGCCAATCCAATCCAATCCCCCCTCGCTGACTGACTGTTTTACTTTTACATCCCCTTTCTGCTGCTGCAATAGCTAATTCAGTTCGTTCTTGTTTGTGTTGCTCCTGCTTGTTTTATTTGTTGATGTTTACAGTAGAAACTGAATTAATATGAGCTTACTTGCTCTACCTTTTGGTATTGTTGTACGCAATGAAGCTGACAGGAGCATGGCCTTCCTCCTGCTAATGGAAATTTCGCTGATTCATGTCATGAATAGTCAGATTTTTCGTTGCATATAGTTCAGTGAAATGATGGATTTGGACCAGCGCACTATGGATCGCTGATGAAGATCAAGGAACTACAAATAGAAAATGATTAGTACAAAATGAGGCCCAAGCTGTCCTGCCAATGTGCAGGCCAGATAATAGTTAGTCGTGCACTTGAAGTAGCATGTTCTTCCGAAAAATATATCTCCATGTCCATGTCTTCTTATATAATCAACTAATTAGTGTACCTACTACTCTAGCATTTCTGAGCAAAATAACAATGATAAGGACAGGTGCGCTGCTAGCTAAACTGAAGTAAAATATACTATGCAGGCATTTGAATACTTTGGTGAAATGCTAATTACTCCCTCCGTTCCTAAATACTTGTCTTTCTAGGCATTTCAAATGAATATCACATACGGATGTATGTAGACATATTTTAGAGCGTAGATTCACTCATTTTACTCCGTATGTAGTCACTTGTTGAAATGCCTAGAAAGACAAGTATTTAGGAACGGAGGGAGTACTTCTCTATAAGGGTAATAAGATAAAGATTGTTGCCTCATGTGCAATCAACAGAAGTGACAAAGTATTCTTTTAAAAATTATATAAGCTTGAGTTGTCATGAAAACCAAACATTGTACATTACCAAGATATTTTTTACTAATTAAACCAAACTGAAATTGAGAAATAGAATAAGGTGCTAATACTTCTGTTGCACAAATCTGTAGGTTTGCTCATTAATTACATGCACTGATGATGTTTGTGGTACCAGGGTGCTCTAGCGCGACGACACGCCTACTTAGTTCCTAGCGCTCGCGAACGCCGGAGTTGGACGCGCCCATGCATGCATTTTAGCTCCGAGGACGGCATCGTGAACGCACATACTCAGGTGCTCCTCAGCAGCAGTTGATCCACGTGGGGTTCTACTTGAGTTCCTCCGTCCCCTGGCAGCGAGGCAGCAGGTCCCCGTCCCCCTCTCCGTCTCTGGCATGTTGATCCTGGTGGCGTCACAGTGGTGGTGTGTGTGGTGTCATGTCACAATAAGGTAGCATCTGTTCTTTCCCCACCCTAATTTTTGTGGTCAGCGTCCGGAGCCCAACCTACCGATCGTTGTCCCCAAACCTCACCGACTTCTTCTATGGGTGCTCTTTCTTCCCCCTCTCTCGTTTCACTTGACGCTGATAGCTGATTGCTAGCATCCTCGGTTGTGCTCATGTCTTCTAAATTTGGCATGGTATGCATTTGCTTGAGATGAGGGTATGGGATGGAGGTGGCTCTAATTTCAAGGCTGTGGTTTATTGGGCTTATAATGTCGACATGATTAATGATATGAACCGTATGTTTTGTTTTCCACAAAATAGGTTTTTTCTATGCAATATGAGGCTAGGTTTCAATAACATGTGCCTTGCATTCGATGGCTATACAGTAACATGCTCTCTGAGAAAAGGTTATGTTTCATGTTATTATTATCTATTGCCTTGCATTCGATGGAAAATTGACAACCGCTATGTCATATCTTTGCCCACTCATGATGCCAATAAATAGTTCAAAAAAATTAGAAAGACTTATATATTTCACTATGCTAGCTACATATGTTTATGATGGTTTATTTTCACCAAATTTTGTTGCACTTTGACAGTAGACTATGTGATAATTTGTAATAGAGTTCAGAGAAACTGGCAACACACAGTTCCAAAAGAGTGCAATGCACATGGAAGGAAAGACTGTAGTATTAGCTGTTGTAATCTACGAAATTTCGTACTGCGTGAGTAAGGTTAAGAATGACCAACTGATTGAACTTGTTCACAACATTAACAGTAATCATGATAAACTTAGTATTCCTGACTTTCTATTTCTTGTTGTTTTCTACTGTGGACCTATTTGCAGGTTTTTACAGAGGAATTAGTTTAGGTGTTACTGGTTCACTTGCTACAGCTGAAACATATTTTGCTGTTATTGTTATTGAATGAACTAAGATATGGCTGGAGCACACTAATCCTAATCTAAGAGGTCATTTCTCTCACTTATTTGCTGGAGGAGTTAGAGAGAAATTTTTTTATGACCACTGTGTTTTCTTTCCAGAAAATCTGCATGACGTGGCGTAAAATTTATATTGGTTCTCAGCATGTTACTAGGATCTTGCTGCACAAATGGATTTTTGTATGTCCTGCATGGAGTTCTCGATAAGTTAATCCTTGTCATTTTTTAGTGCCACCAATGCATGTGGTCTTTGTATATTAAAACTTTTCCGGTCTCTGTTTTGGCTCATGTAATACTTACCGATACGATTTACTTGTTCATCAGAATAATGTGTTGATTCCTTGACACAGCATAAGCTTTTTTTCAAGCTCATTCCAGGAGATACACTTGCATCTTTTATCTATCCAGAAGGTACCCTATGAGGGGAACGATCGATGAGCTCAAGTACAAGGTACTCCGGCGTGACACCAAGAAGAAGGGGCGTTACAACAAGCTTGGTTTTGATATCGTAAGCGTCTTCCCTGCCCACAACCCCATCGTATTTCCTTTCAGGATGGGCAAGAAATTGTGCAGAATTGTGCAAACCATTGATGGCCTTGTCACATGGATGAATACCTTTGGATTCAAACAGATGCAATAGGCACCACCATCTAAGCATGGGAGGTTCTAGTGTGGCGGTCATGGGGGCCATCCCCCCCCCCCCCCCCCCCAACACACACACACACACACACACACTTTCCAGAACGTTTTTTACTAGTGCATTCATATGTATATGAAGTACTTTATTAACTATTTGTAATGTGTTTTGCAAAAAAAAACTACAACCCTTCATAATGTTGCCCCCTTGTTGGTCCAATTCTAGATCCGCTAGTGTATCTAAGTAGTGGCGCATGCATTACAGATTCCACCATACTCGACTCCGAGAATGACATTGTCAGGATGTCCATATAAGAAGAGAAGAGTAGATCGTGAGTATATTGATTGGTCAAGCTAGTGACAGGGATCATCACCCTTCCATTGTTGGAATGGGTGGGCTGGGCGAGAACGCCTTTGCTCGGCTTGTCTACAATGACCCGGAAATCCAGGAGTATTTCCAGCTCTAGAGGTGCTGGTGGGTGTCTGATAATTTTGACATTGTTAAGGTTGCAAGCAACATCTGTTAGACCAATGAGATTAATCATGAAAAGGCATTGCAGCAACTTCAGAAGAAAGGGAGTGGGAAGAGATACCTTATTGTGTTGGATAATGTATGGAATGAAGATGTTAATAAGTAAGAAAAACTCAGGACCTTCCTGAAGCACGGTGCCAAGGGAATTGCAATACCGACGACCACTCGTAATGCACAAGTGGCTCAAATTATGAAGACGTGCACTAAATGCAGTCTTAATCTCATAAATCTAGATAACATATTCCTGAAGGAAATATTTGAGACAAGAGCATTCAATTTCCAAAATCCAAACAAAACTAAGATAAGTGACATGGTTGAAAAGATTATGGATAGATGTGGGGGCTCCCCTTTGGCTGCCAAAGACTTTGGATCTATGCTGAGTAATAAGACTAGCACGAAACAATGGAAGAACATACTAACCAGAAGCAACACGGGCAATGAGAAGATGGCAACTTTAGCAATACTCCAACTCAGCTATGATGACTTGCCATCACACTTGAAACAATGCGTTGATATTTGTGCAGTATTTCCCAAAGATTACCAGATTGATGTGGAGATTTTAATCCAGCTATGGCACGTGATTACATACCATTGGTGGAAGGTGACAATCTTGAAAAGGTGGGCAAAGAAAATTTTAACAAGCAAACTTGGAGGTCATTCTTTAACCAACTCAAGCAAATTCTTTGGGGGGGGGGGGGGGGGGGGGTCCGTTCTAGAGCAGTATGCAAGATACATGATCTTATGCATGACATTGTCTCATGTGTAATGGTTAAAGTTGTCGTACTATAATTGACATGCATGATCAAAATTACTTGTTGTCGTGAGGCCCTACAAGGCACTTGTTCTCGTCTATCGCCATATCGGAACTCTTTTGTATGATTATCTGGAAAAAGAACTCTACATTTCTCCACTCGCTGTTGTATGCAGATAAACACACTGTTGGGTCAACACCACACTTGTCGAAGTACATTCATATGCATGCACTTCCACTCTTTGCATTGTGCAAACTTCCACTTGAACCAAGGCACTTACAGCACCTGAGGTATCTCAATCTCTCATAGAACACGTGGGTCAAAGAGCTTCCCAGGGAAATGAGCATACTATATAATCTACAGACCCTTACCCTTTCTAATTGTGAGAGTCTTGGTTGACTTCCTAAGGATATGAAGTATATGACAAATCTTGTCAACTATATACTAATGGTTGTAGATCACTGGAGTGCATACCTCCATAACTCGGGAAAGTCACTTCTCTGCAGACATTAACATATTTTGTGGTGGGTTCTAGCCCTGGTTGCAGTACTATTGGAGAAATACATGGCTTAAACCATGGTGGTGAATTAGAATTATCTAGTCTTCAATAATATGTAACTCAAACAGAAGCTAAAGCGTGCAGTCTTGCAAATAAAGACAAACTGAACCAGCACTGGGATGTCCTTGATGCTCCTAAACCTCAGGTTGCATTGGGGTTGTTAAGAATACACTCATACTCTACAAAGGTACCAATTTACCAACATGGGTGACAGATCTTACTTTTCTGGGGCATTTGACTGAGCTCGACCTAGATGGTTCTACAATGTGTGGCGAGTTTCCCAAATTCGGTCAATTTAAGGCTCTCAAAGTTCTCGTTTTGATAAGAGCATGTGCAGTCACAGTTCATCTGCAGCATTTCGAACATTAAAACACCTCAGGTTATAAAAATCGGAGATTTTGAGAGATGGGTGGCAATAGAAGGAGAAGAATTAACATTTCCTCTTCTGGAGAGAGTTCACTTGAAGAACTGCCGAAAGCTAACAACTCTGCCTGAAGCACCAAAACTCAAAATTATCGACATTGAGGAATATAAGGCTCAACTTTCCTTATCAATATGAATCCAGGCACGTGTGTTGCTTGTCTGACTTGTGGTTGTTTGTGAGTGATACAGAATCAACACCAGAACTGGAGCTTGATCAGGATCTTGAAGTATTCCTTTCGACACTACTATCTTTCGATTGCAGCTTTTTGTTCCGCTCAAGTCGATTGCAGCCAACAGTAGGGGTCTGGAAACAGTTTGGTCAGCTCGAGGAATTAGTGATCGGCGGTTTTGATACGCTCATCTACTGGCCTGGAGTTTTGAAGCTTGGTATCATTCAATAGTTAATACATTTATAGTTGCAGCAAGCTAGTAGGCCCCACCAAGCTGAAAGGATACTCAAGGGAGGGATCAACTCCTACCAAGCCTAGAAGATCTGAAGATATATCAATGTGGAAGCTTGATAGAGCTTTTCGTTCTCCCCCCTTCTCTCATGGGTATTGAAATTAGGTGGTGTGACCTTCTTCGGTCCATACTGGGGCAGGATGATAGAGAGTTGGAGAGCGTACAACACTACGGTACAGCAACACCATCAGAACAGTGCAGTGATCTTGCATCAAGAAGTTAGCCAGAGCAGTCACCTTCACCCAGAATTAATCATTTGCCATGTCTGGAGGCTTTAGTAATAGATGGTTGTAAGAAGCTTCGTTTCATGGCAGCCCAGTTGGATGGAGTCCTAACTTTTTGTATGTGGTGTTGCGATGGTATGGAGTCCATGTATTGCTTGCGAGGCCTGGCGTTACTGGAAAAACTACATCTTGAGAGATGCAAACATCTGGTATATGTACCAGGTAGTCTCAGGAATTATTCAGCCCTTCAGTACCTCTCATCACTCAATACTGCCCAGCTATAAATATATTTTTTGCGGGTGTGCCCAGCTATAAATATGACGCCAATTCATCGTGTCTCCAACAACAACTAGATAGCCTTGAGCACAAGGATATATCTTATGCTTGTTCGAGCTATCCTGATGAAGGTACCTTTTAGTTTCCTTTTCTTCATTTAGTTCTCTTATCTACCCTTCTCTATTGTGTTACAAATGTACACCTTCTGGCCTGCAGGTCAAAATGTTATTCTACTCGCCTTTTATTTTTGCTTTTGTTAACACATTTTGTTTGGTGTGTCTATTTTTCTTTGAATTCAAAGTCAAGAAGCATGTGAATAGTGTTAGTGTTAGAGTACGCAATGGGCCTAATGGGCCCGGGCTGGCGGTATAGCCCGTTAGTCTTATGGTTAATTAGAGATAAGGGTCGCTTGCTTAGGGGTCAAGTAAGCCTTGCCGGGGAGTCAAGTAAACAACTCTATGTAAGGGGAGGAGATGTATCAATCTAATCAAGCAAGAATTAAGAAGAAAATCCCTTCCCTCTTGGCCGGCCGTGGGCAAAAAGGCCTCCGGCCAGCCCTCTCGCGCCCTCCTTCTAGCAGCCACATAACAATCTGGTATCAACTTTTCTGGATTCGATCATGTCCAGCCCTCCACCGAGTTCTTCCCACCCGCCGCCGCCGCAAACCTACTCGTTGCCACCAGCGTCTTCATCGGCGCTGCTGCCCCACACAGCAGGCGCACCGGCATTGGGCGTGCTGGCGTCCTCAGGGGCGATTGCATCCTCTGCCCCGGCGCCGTCCGCCCTCATCCTCACCCCGGAGCAGATGACAGCCGCAATCCTGGAATTACCGCAGGCCGTGGCGGGCATCAGGGCCTTCCTCGTCGGGCCCTATGTGCCCCAGCCGCATCCCCAGCAGCCACCTCCTCCGCCGCCACACCAACAGCAGCTACCCCCGCTGCCGCCGCCCTCGGACGCGACCACGGTGCCGGTCATCTCGTACCAGTATGGGATGCCCTATGACGGGACTGCGACGACCTCGTTCCCATCAGCGCCGCCGCCGTCCCAGGGCGTCCCCATCCAGCAGATCAAGTTCCCGCCGTCGCCGTCACCGCTTCCGGCTTGGATCGCTACCTGCCACGTGTCGGCGGCGGTGAGGGTGCAGGCTGCTGTGCGCGGCCTCCTAGCGCGTCGGCGTGTGCGGGAGATGCGTGTTTTGCAGATGCTGCTCTTCCCAGTTGCGCTTCACTGCACAAAGGACCTCGATCTCGTCCGCTACGTCGGGGATCTTGGGCATGCGGCTTTCCCCACGGGCGGCGGGCATGTTGTTTCCCCACGGACAGCGACCTCAAAGTCTGCGACATCGGCGGTTGGGGGGCGCACCCCTCGTCGCCATTCTCCATCGAAAGCCCTCCACTCTTCTTTGTACGGTGCAGACCAACAGCCGTCCGGCGGGGAGAAGGCATGGTGTCACCGACAGGAGCGCACCGCGTAGCACCCCTGCATTCCGCCGCCGGCCACCGCGAGGGCGCCTCTGCTGGTCGCTCTTGCGACCACTTCCAGGTAGCCATACACATGCATTCCTTTTGTCCAGATGGTGTCCATGAGATCCAGGTGGCTGTACACGTGCACGTCCGGCGTGCGGATTGTGTCCACTTTATGTTCAAGGGTCCAAAATAAAGTATCCCTGTCCATTTCAGGTTGAGAGTAATAAAACAAGCCGAGATGTAAAAGGCTTGTTTTTAGGTGTTAGGTTTGTGTTGCACCGAGTCATGGTTATAAGTTGGTTAGGTTGTAGCTCGGGGACAAGCTGCATGTCCAGGTGGGGTGTAGTGTTAGTGTTAGAGTACGTAATGGGCCTAATGGGCCTGGGCTGGCGGTATAGCCCGTTAGTCTTAGGGTTAATTATAGATAAGGGTCGCTTGCTTAGGAGTCAAGTAAGCCTTGCTGGGGAGTCAAGTAAACCACTCTATATAAGGGGAGGAGATGTATCAATCTAATCAAATAAGAATTAAGAAGAAAATCCCTTCCCTCTTGGCCGGCCGTGGGTAAAAAGGCCCCCGGCCGGCCCTCTCGCACCCTCCTTCTAGCAGTCACATAACAAACAGAGTTTTCACGTGTCTTACTAATGAGTAATGACAGGAGAGGTTTTGCCTTTGATAGACATTAACTTTGATCAAGTCAACTTGGATTATACTTAAATCATCATTTGCACTCGTCATATGCTATGTCCCATTTCTAGTGGTCACTGTTTTCAAATTTGTGAACATTTTTTTATAAATCAATGAAATCTTTTCAAAACCGCGAACACGTGGGCTGGCCTAAGAGGCACATGAGGGCAACGATGCTCAATGGGATACCATGCCCGCTGATATAAGAGGGATAGTTGCTTAGAATTTAAGCACTCCCAGCTCCATTCTAACTCATCAGCGTCCATGAATTGAGAAAAAAATAGGAATTTTGGAAAAAAAAAATCAAGGATTTGAAAAAACTTCAACGATTTTAGGAAAAGTTTCTCGATTTCTGGAAAAATCCATTTATTTTGAAAAAAAAAATCATCAACTTTGAAAAAATCATTAATTTCGAAAAAAATTATCATCAATTTGAAAAACAAGTTCAGCAATTTTGAAAAAAGTTCATCGATATTGGAAAATTTCATGAATTATAAAAAAAGTTCACCAATTTTGTAACAATATTTACAATTTATGAAAAAGTTCATTGATTTAAAAAATCGAAATTGAAAAAGAATTGCACTGCAAAACAAAAAAGGAAAAGGAAAAAGAAAAATAAAAACCGAACAAAAGTGTTTGAAAAAATGAGAAAGAAAGTAACAAGAACAGAGAAAAAGGAAAATAGAAAAAAGAAAAAAGGAAAAAAGAAAGGAGGAAAGAGGAAAGAAGAAAATAATGATAAAGAGGCATGTAATCATATGAACTGACATTGGCTGGTTGGCTATTGCGTCTGCCTCTGAACCAGCAAGTCGCTGGATTGAATCCTGCCACGCTCATAATGTTTTTTGCAGGTTAAAATCAGAAAGAAAAGATAGATGGGCCGGCCTAGCTCGCAGGTGTACCACGTATACGTATACGGCGGGCGAATGGTTTCTTAAATATGACCATCATGCCCTTTCTTATGAAAATGTATGGGCTAATCCGAGCCATTCCTGTGTTTTGGGGGGGGGGGGGGGGGGTACCGAAGCATAAGTGTTTTAGAGTTTCTATTAGTGGTTATCCCTCCGATCCTTTTTAGTCAACATATAAATTTTTTCTGAAGTCAAAGTATCTCTACTTTGACCAAATTTGTAGAAAAAGAATCAACATTCACAATGCCAAATCAATATTGTTAGATTTATTACGAAATGCATTTTCATAGAATACATATCTAATATTGTAGATGTTGATATATTTTAATATAAATTTGGTCAAACATTGCATGGTTTGACTTGACACAAATCTAATACGCAAAGTAAAAAGGGTCGAAGGGAGTACTACAAGTTGAAGTCATACAACACTGAAGTATGCTTTCTCAACTCATCTATTTCTACAAATCATACTTAAAACAGGGTCAAACTTGCAATGTTGACCATTTTGTGAAGGTTTTTATTTTAAACTTGTGGTATTGCATGTTTATGATTTTTTTTCACTTACTAGTTCACACAAGAGGGCTTCATGCACAAGGATTTCAATTTTTGAGGCATTTTTCATTTTCTTTGATCTTTCCAAATGGGGCCAAACTTGCAATGTTGACCATTCATATCAAATAGGTTGGTTGTCCCAAGTGCATGCACCACCAACATAAGAGCATAAAATGATTCTTTTTTTTATTTTCAGGACCATCAAATTTGAGCAAGTTCTGATAATTAACTGGAAATCCAGTAAATCTATGAAATATAGCAATAATTCTCCGAAATTCATTAAACTTGGTCAGTGGGATGGCAATGTGGTTCTTTGGACGAAAAATGGAACGGCCCAATTTCCAAACTTATTTCAAGCACTTCCTTCACAAAAAAGTCATTTCTAACACTTGGAAAATGAAAAATTTAGTTTTTATTCAAAAATATATAATTCCTATGGCAACATTATTCACAATGGTAACACCCATAGTTGTGACAAATACGGACATGTTATCATGGACAATGCCATGGATGTGGCAATGGCCATGGGCATATGCCTTGAAATCCATGAAAATTCATACTAGATAGACCATTTTGTAAAGATTCTTTTCTAACTTATTGTATTGCAAGTTTGTGATTTTCTTACTTACTAGTTCACACGAGAGGGCTTCATGCACAAGGATTTCAATTTTAGAGGGTTTTTTCATTTCTTTTTCATTTTTTCTAAAAGGGGGGTCAAACTTGCAATGTTGACCATTCATACCAAATGTTTAGACTTTCAAATTTGTTTGTCTCAAGCACATACACCACCAACATTATAGCATAAAATGACACTTGTCAATTTTCAGGATCAAACTTCATCACACTTGTAGTTCAAATTTGAGCAAGTTCTAATAATTCACGGAAAATCCTGTAAATCAATGAAATATAGCAACAATACTCTAAAATTCATGAAACATCGTCAGTGGGCTGACAATGTGGTCTATTTCAGATAAAAAATGGAAAGGCCCAATTTTTGAACTTTTTTCAAGCACTTCACAAAAAAGTCATTTCTGGCACTTGAAAAATGGAAAATTTTAGTTTCTTTTTGCAAAAACAATTATAATTCCTATGGCAACATTGCTCACAATGTTAACACCCATAGTTGTGCCAAATTTGGACACCTTCTTTGTTTTTTTAAATGAGGTTAATCTAGCACATGAAAAATGAGAAATAATAGTAGTATCCTCTAGTTTGGTCATATAAATTCTGAAAATTACGTGACTTGTAAAAAAGTACTTTTATTATAGTAAGGCCATCTATGCTTACTTTCTGCAAGAGATGATCAAGAATCAATTCATCTCCTTCACAACGCAAGCATTGATGGCCATATTATAATTCAAGTAGTTTACTGCATCTGAACAACACTGCTATTTAAGATGGTCGGCGAGCCTCTCGCGCGGCTACGTGGGACTAAACACCATCCGTCAATACGGTGTGGAGGATGCTCAAGTGTGTGTGTGGGCCGGCCAGGTACTCCCATCGGAGTTAAAATTTTTAGACGGTTTTGCAAAGTTTTGATCTAAAATAAAATCAAAATAGACTCAAACAAATACGAAATGGTGGAAATAAAAGAGAGAGAAGAAAACTTACCTAGCAGCCCACCACTGTGCAGTGTAACCCATCTAGGGACAACCTCGTATTCAACCTCGCGCCTAGTGGTAGAGGAGGACACGTTTGAGAGCTCCAGCTCCTGCTTCGTGCCGTCGAGCGCCTTCTTCATCCCCAGCTCTACGCCAAGAGACAAGCACGATAACACTAGTTCGATCCTATCTACTATCCATCACTTTCCCCTCCACTTGCTCGCTCTCCAACCATGACCGAGAACGCCATGTCCGCGCCGAGGTCAACCAACGCAGGCACGGTTCTGGCCGAGGCTGAACGTCCAAGCTTTTGCTAACAAATTCATGCACGTCCCCGGCTAGACCATAGGATCAACCTCCTCCGTCATCCAGCACGCCCATGGGTGACGTCATCCAGCACACCCATCGACGGCGGAGTGGCTCTCACCTCTGCGACACTGACGCCGGACGACGCACACGTCCATGACACCCACACGGATCTCCACAACAACTACATCCTGGAGCCGCGGTGGAGGAAGGCCACGCCACCGCCATCATCCCCTGCCTGGGCTTTGTCCCATGGAGCACCAGCGGCGGCGAGGAGAGAGGCAGCGCCGGTTTGAAGCCCTAGATCGGATTTGTAGGGAGCATGTTCCTCGGAGGGACGATTTTGAATGAGCCCCTCTTGAAGTGATGTAATTCGTGTACATGCTTGAATAGATAGGGGTATGTGAAATTCCTCATCCAGTTTAGTGGAATTGTACATGCTTTGAACGGGAAGGCTAGATCTCGTGTCCGCCTCTATTTCAGTGCTCGGCCTCAATGATCTAGATTATAACTGAAAATACTACATATACTACACCTCCATCATTAGTTTCTCCTTCTAGGCCATTGTTCACGGTAAAGTTTGTCTTCATTGCAAATCAACATGTAGACAGGATTTAAATGTGAACTAACTCTTCGCAGCAACCATCCCTCCTGCCGTTGAGGAGGGTGTGCTTAAGTAGCCAGAACACACGTGACATCTCCAGAATCGTGCATGGGCGAGTCACTTGACGAGACGTACATCCCACTGAATGTTTGTGCAACCAAGCATGCACAAGCGGGTGATATGTTTGTATATGCAACGTGTATGTAATATGTATCAATCAAATATTCAAAATCTAGAATATACAGTATGTGCGACATCGTTGTACTCGGAATGTTCACATCCCATGAGTTGAATCCGATGTATTGCATTGCATAGTATACAAGCACCTGCTTTGTTGTTGCTTGTGGAAAAAGTGAGACAACAAATTTAGCATCATAGTACTTCGGTTCATTTGGCAAACTACTCGCCCTAATGACGACTGAAAGACTTGTTTTGGTCGGCATTCTGCCTGTGTCGCGTCTTCCTGGAGAGTCTCAACTACACGATGTGTGGCTGGAATGCCGACACCGGCTTGGATATTTGTTAGAGCAAACAATAGCGTAAACATGTCGATGATGTAGCTGGTAGACGAGATGATTTGCCCACAACCTCAATAACGCTCGCCTTGTTCGTCTGCTACACCAAAGCTCTGCCTACCAACCGCAGAGACGAACTCCGCCATCCTGTCAAAGCTCGACCTGTCGCCGCAATGAATCATGACGAGTCCCAAGCTTTGACCTCTAGCTCAAATTCCAATGCATCCCATTTCTGAAATATACCCCCATTGAACTACCAGTGCCACTTATGTGTGTTGGTAATTTTCGCTTTCTCCATAGACTTATTCATATTCTACACGGTTGTCTCACAATGACACACCTCTATTGTTGTTTCGAGCATTGCTTCTGCTGCATGAGGAATCTAGTTATTTATAGTCAGCATGTATGTGTAGACTTCATTGCTTCACCAAACTTCTCGTATCTGCTTCTTTAATTTTCTTCTTTCGATTGCAGTCCTAGCCATCGACAAAATAACATCTCTAAGGCACACTAGCGCATCCAACGTATGTAGTCTTGCGATACACAAGTTGGGTTCCGCCTTGTTGCAGATTTATCGCCTTCACTAAACTTCACATGTTTGCCTCTTTATTTTCTTCATTTAAGTGTACTGTGGTGGTTGAGGAACTAAAATCTCCAAGGTGCATTAATGCATCCATTGTAACCATGCTTGACATGCCAAAGGTTGGGCTCAATGTTGGTGCATGGAGTAGACGTAATAGTCTTCATTGGACAACGAATGGCATGTCGCCGGGTATGGATCCCTTGAGATGACTTCCTAGGCGCTGG
This sequence comes from Triticum aestivum, assembly GCF_018294505.1. NCBI lineage: Eukaryota > Viridiplantae > Streptophyta > Magnoliopsida > Poales > Poaceae > Triticum > Triticum aestivum. The sequence continues at coordinate 21,440,752 of NC_057796.1, forward strand.
CTAGGAGAGGGATCTAAAGCCATTCATGATCTAGGTAAAGCTGGGTGAAAATGAGTTCAACAAAGTTTTGGTCAACCACGAAATCTCATTAAACATTATCAACACATTAAGAATGCTGGGGGCCCCGTAAGCGAGGTCGTGAAATACGTTGACTTTTTCATGCACTACTAGGTAATGATAGAAGCCTTGGCATGCCGAGAGCCATGCCTCTTGTGACAGATGTCAGGCTACATAACACATGGTGGCTAGAGGTCGTTGTCTAGCAGTGGTGAAGAACACGAAAGCCGGTTGTGGTGGTGGGAGGGGGGGGGGGGGGGGGGGGGGGGTTGAGTATCTTGCAGTAAATGCAACATGTTGGAGATCAACAAACGAGGAAAGTGTTCCTTTGAGGTGTTCTTTGCACATGAGAATAGGGCTTTGAATCCTAAAGCACATCGATTTTCCCATAGCGCTCTGTATTTGCCTCTGGGTCATCATCTGTGGCTTGCAGTTCTAGCCGATGGGCTCTCTATCTTTCTAAACTCTACTAGTTAACAAAGAGGCAACTATGCTGATGCCATAATTTACAACAATAAGCAAGAATAAAAGGAAACAAACCATTGTACATAGGAAACAATTGGTATAAAATGCACCCAAGAACCTAACAAATTAAAAGTAGCAACTAACAATAGATTCGATACTGACTCTTACATAATATATTCATATCATAAATTTCAATGCTAATAGATCTACATGAAGTTGCAAATTTGCCTCTCCGAATATATGTTCCATCTTGCCACCGGTGACGACGAACCGATTCTTTCAGTATTTGCAGAACTGGCAAAAGATGATAGGATGATTGTTGGTCGCCATTGATAAAATCTTGTGAGTTATTCTGGTTTGGAGTTTCAAACGAGAACCATCACGTTTAAAACAAGTTGACTTCAGTTTTCTGAAATGGTACAAGTAAGCACTCGCAAAAAAAATGCTACAAGCAACAACGAGTAGCTGCTGCAACAGCAGCCGCAGATCGACTCCGGCAAAAACAAATCGAAATCCTCACGACCCGCCGCCCCCACGCCCTTGAGTCTCGCACAAACCGCCACCGGCGATGATTCCCTGCTCCATCCTCCTCACCTTCTTCTCGCCTCCCTCGACTGCTCTTCCACACAGCGCAGGCTCCGCCACAACCCCCCGCCCCCCTGCATTCTCTCCGCCGACGACCCCCCTCCAGCATCCGGCTCCCTCCCTGCCGGCGACCCCCTCTGCCACATCAGGCTCCCTCCCCGCCGGCGACCCCCTCTGCCACAACCAGCTCCTTCCCCGTCGCGATGCCCCCCTCCACTACCTCCTGCTCCAGCCCCTTCGCCCCATCTCTTCTCCCCCACCCTGAAGTGAAGAGAGAGAAAGGGGAGAATCGCGGGAGGAAACTGCCGCTAGATCCATGGCGGACCCGGGAGGAAAGCGGTGCTAGGCTGGGCCGGTGTGTTCCAGGATGGCATCCGATGCTATGCTAGCGTGTTAGGCTGGGCCCTATCTTTTTCCGTTCACACGCCATTCTTCAGTTCAGAATTCAGATGCGGTTTCGGATGGCGTAGCAGCCGGAGATGCTTGCCCCATTCTCTCTAAACAAAAAATGCTTGCCCCACCTTCTTCATCCAATTGGCCTAGGTCTGCACAGAACCCCATTCCTCTCCAGCATAGCGCCTGTGTTTCTAAGTGTCCCCGTGCCCGTGCGTGCGTTCTTGCGAGCCCGGAGAGCAACAATGGCGGAGCTTGTGGTCGGGCCGCTGCTCTTCATGCTCAAAGACAAGGCGTCCAACTACCTTCTGGAGCAGTACAAGGTGATGGACGGCATGAAGGAGCAGCGTGAGATCCTGAAGCGCAAGCTGCCGGCCATCTTGGACATCATCCAAGATGCCGAGGAGAAAGGGGCTTACCGGCCCGGAGTATGTGCTTGGCTAGAGGCACTCAAGAATGTCGCCAATGAGGCGAACAATGTCTTCGATGAGTTCAAGTACGAGGTGCTGCGGCGTGATGCCAAGAAGAAGGGGCAATACAAGAAGCTTGGCTTTGATATCGTGAGTCTCTTCCCTGCCCACAACCCCATCGTATTTCGTTGTAGGATGGGGAAGAAGCTCTGCAAGATTGTGCACACCATTGAGGTCCTTGTCACAGAGATGAATGCCTTTGGATTCACACCAATGGAGCAAAGCACCAGCATCCAAGCAGTGGCGCAACACAGATTCCATAATTATTGATTCTGAGAAGGATATTGTCAGCAGATCTAGAAACGGAGAGAAGAAGATAGTGAATGTACTGGTTGATCAAGCAAGGGACAGGGGTCTCATTTCCCTTCCCATTGTTGGAATCAATGGGTTGGGCAAGACCACCTTCGCGCAGCTTGTCTACAATGACCCTGAAATTAAGGAGTATTTCCAACTCCAGAGGTGGTGTTGTGTGTCAGATGATTTTAACGTTGCTAAGATTGCAAGCAATATCTTTCAGACCAATGAGATGGATCGTGAAAAGGCATTGCAGAACCTTCAAAAGGAATTAAGTCAGAAGAGATGCCTTGTTGTGTTGGATGATGTATGGATGGAGACGCTGATAAGTGGGAAAAACTCAAGACCTGCTTGAAGCATGGTGCCAAGGGGAGTGCAATACTGACGACCACTCATAAACCAAAAGTGGCTCACATTATGAAGATGTGCATTGATGATAGCCATAACCTCGGAAAGCTACATAAAGTATTTCTAAAGGAAATACTTGAGAATAGAGCATTCTGTTTGCAAAAACCAAATGCTGTTGAGCCTGAGCTAAGTGAGGTGGTTGAAATGATTCTGGATAGATGTGTGGGCTCTCCTTTAGCTGCCAAAGCCTTTGGATCTATGTTGAGTACAAAGACTAGCATGAAAGAATGGAGGTACGTACTAACCAGAAGCAATACTTGCAATGAGGACACTTTACCTGTACTCAAGCTCAGCTATGATGACTTGCCATCACACTTGAAACAGTGCTTTGCTTTTCGTGCAGTATTTCCCAAAGATTATGAGATTGATGTGGAAATATTACTCTAGATATGGATGGCACATGATTTCATACCACTGAAGAAAGGTGAACTTCTTGAAAGGGTGGGAGAGAAATTTTTGATGAGCTAACTTGGAGGTCGTTTTTTCAAGATGTCAAGCTAATCTCTCAAAGAAAAAAATTATCAGCTCCGTTCTAGAACAGTATGCAAGATACATGATCTTATGCATGACATTGTATTATCTGTTATGGGAAAAGATTGTCTTACTATAGTTGATAGGCCTACTCACAAGGAGTTGTTGTCAGCAGGCCCCACTCGCCACTTATTCTCATCATATCGTTTTATTGGAACTCTTTTGGATGATTATCTGAAGATACACTCTCCAGCTCTCCAGACACAGTTGTGTCCTACATACGCTCTTGGCTTAGCACCACACTTGTTGAAGTACAGTCATCTGCGAGCACTGGAATTTTGTGGACCGAGAAAACATCCACTTCGACCAAGGCACTTACAGCACCTGAGGTATCTTGATATCTAAGGCATTTCGAGGATCGAAGAGCTTCCCAAGGCAATAAGTTTATTGTATAATCTCCAGACTCTCAATCTTTCCTAATGTTGGAAACTTGGTCGACTTCCAATGGATATAAAGTATATGAGGAATCTCCGTCACCTCTACACTAATGGATGCAAATCACTAGAGTGCATGCCTGCAGACCTCAGGCAACTCAATTCTCTACAGACTGATGGGGTCTAGTCCTGGCTGCAGTACTATTAGAGAACTACGGGACTTAAATCTTGGTTGGGAATTAATGCTATCTCGTCTTCAGTATGTAACTGAAGAAGATGCTAAAGCATGCAGCCTGGGAAATAAAGAGAAACTCGCATGTTTATCTCTTGAATGGAGCAATTACAGCAATAGGGAACTGGACCAGCACAGAAGTGTGCTTGATGCTCTTCAACCTCATGTTGCATTGGAGCTTCTAAAGATAAACTCCTATGAAGGTATTGGCTTCCCGACATGGGTGACAAGTCCTAATTTTCTGCAGCATTTGACTGAGCTCTGCCTAGATGGTTGCACAATGTGTGAGGAATTTCCACAGTTTGGTCAATATAAGTCGCTTGAAGTACTTATCTTGAAAAGGTTGAGCAAACTGCAAAGCCTATGCAGCCACAGTTCATCTACAACATTTCCAACATTGAAATACCTCACATTAGAAAATTTGGAAAATTTTGAGAGATGGGTGGCCTCAAAAGGAGAATATTTAACATTTCCTGTACTCAAGAATGTTAAAATTGAAAACTGCCCAAAGCTAATGACTCTGCCTGAAGCACCAAAACTCAAAGTTATAGAGCTAGCAGAAGAGAAGGCTCAACTATGCTTATCAATATTCAGATCCAGGCATGTGTCTTGCTTGTCTGATTTATCCCTGTGTGTCAATGATACAGAAGCAAAACCAACACTGGAGCTTGATCAAGATCGTGAAGTATCTCTTTCGGAACTAAGGTTGCATGGTTGCAGCTTTTTGTTCTGCTCAAGTCCATCGCAGCCAACATTTGGGGTCTGGAAATGATTTGGTCAGCTTGTGAAGTTGATAATCAAATCTTGTGATATGCTCGTCTACTGGCCTGAAGAAGAGTTCCGAAGCTTGGTTTCATTGAAGTTTTTTTACATCAATCACTGAAGTAAGCTAATATGCCCCACCAAGGTGAAAGCATGATGTACTCGAGGAAGGGATCAACTCCTGCCAAATCTAAAAAATCTAATAATAAAATATTATGAGTGTTTGATAAAGATTTTCGTTCTTCCCCCATCTCTCACGAGTATTCAGGTTTCCAACTACGGTAGTATTGTGTCCACACTGGGGCAGGATGATAGGGAGTTGAAGAGTCTACAACACTTTGATACAGCAGCATCGTCAGAACATTGCAGTGGCCTTGCATCCACGAGTATGCCAGAGCAGTCACCTTCACCCAAAATTAATACTTTGCCATGCCTCGAGTCTTTAGGTATAATTGGCTGTAAGAAGCTTCGGTTCGTGCCAGAGCAGTTGGATACACTCCTAGAATTGTATATTTGGGATTGCAATGAGCTAGAGTCGCTGGATTGTTTGGGAGACCTTCCATCACTGGAAATACTATTTCTTTCTGGATGTAAACATCTGGCATCTATAAATATGAAGCACTGTTAGATACTGCCCAGCTATAAATATGAAGCCACTTTATCAATGCCTCCAACAACGGCTTGATAGCCCTGAGCGCAAGGATATATCTCGTGCTTGTTCAAGCGATCCTAATGAAGGTACCTCTCAGTTTCCCGTACTTCATTTTTTTCTTTCTCTGTTTCCCCCTCACTGGTACGCCTCGGTGCTATACAAATAGTTTTTAACCCTTTTCCGCGACGGCATTTGAAACCGTCGCCAAGTGAGTATGGGCGATAGGGGGTTCTTCCCACACGATCCAGAAACCGTCGGGGATAGGGAGCCTTGATGCGTACAGTTGTCCCTATATAACCGTTTCCGATATCTCGAATATCCCAAACGCTTCATCCTTGCTACTCGTTTGTGCTCGCATTGTCATCGCAGTCGGAGTTTTGTGGTTTTACCTAAAACCAGGCAGACTCCAGGCACGGGAGCTTTCCAGCCAGATTCCAGGCACGGGAGTTTTACGATGCCTAGCACATCACAAACAGTTCATGATTACAAACCGTGTACGATAGGTAGACAATCACACACATTTACTTTTCCCGCATCATATGTGATTGTGTCTGACATCACTCACGCTTTGCAAATGGCAACTGTGTGCATACTTGCACACGTTTCCTCTCTGTGAACCGTCTCGGATTATGGTGTATATCGCAAACGTTTGTGTTTTACCAACCGTGTGTGTCGTAATGACCTGCTCAACGTAATTTCAGCCTAATTTAATTGCTGCTATTTAAAATTATACCTAATTTAAACTTGAAAGTACGTTATAGTTTTATTCATATCCATTAGGTTGAAACAACCAATGCATTATTCGATTCACAGGTACATATGTTTAAGAATTACATAAGCACCAAATAAAGAATGATGAACCAGGGTTCTATATTTGTACTATTACAGATGGTAAAGAAAGAGGCGACAGACATTCCGGTTGTTGAAAGGTGAAGCGGAACGGCCCTATTGTGCTCTCCTGGATGCAGAAGGCATGCAGGACTCTAGTCCAACCCCTTGTGATGGCCGGCCACCAATCATGTAGTTTGAGAGGTAATCTTGAGTAAACTGCTTCTGGATCCACTGCAAAAGAAAAAAGATTCAGATATTGCCATCTAACACAACTCATTACGGGCAGTAAAAAGAAGGCTACAGGGTTCTTACTTACCATCCTGCTGTTTATTGTTGTCTTGCATAAAGTGTAAACAAATAGTTCGATTGACATCTTTTGACTCATTTTAATAACAATCTTTATCAGTTTCCTCACTTGATGCTGGTTCATGAATATCTCATTGCCCCATACGCAGAAAGGGTCGAAGTGTGGATCTTTGGCAATGATATATGTACCTAAAAGCACCAAGTTAATATTATAAGCTAAACAACAATTGAAAATGATGTAGTACAACACTCCCTCCATCCCATTATATAAGATTTTATTACATGTATATCTAGACATCATCAGAACATTAAGGTAACACTCTTTCTTGTTGCTATGTAGCCTGAGATTGCATATTTAGTCATTCAGTACAATGCATGTTGCTATGTAGCCTCAGATATGTTAAATATGACCCTAGTTTATTGATAAATGGGTTACAGATATATTCAGTGAAATGTCCGATTCGACGATTAATCCCTTATCAGCCCCAGGCTATATGGTACCAGCTACCGATATCCTGAACAGTGAGTACGTATAAGCAATGCGATGAAACTAACCTCGATGGAAAACAACACTGTTCTCAATATTGTCATGCATGATGAGTACATATAAAGGCATGTTAAGCACAACAGGCTAAACATCAACCAAATATATCCATGGTAGACCACATAATCTACAAATGATAGATTCAGTGTGCAAGCTTAAGCATGCTAGTTAAGCAAAACAAGAAGTGAAAATGTGTGTTAACTGCATCAGGCATAATATTTAAAAACAAGAAAGTAGTCATTCAAACTGGTATTGTGCAGGTCTACAGTACACTAGTTATTCTTAAAAAAACGAAAAGGCATGTTAACTGCAATATCCTTAACAGCAACCAAATATCGTAATTCATAGTGGTATTGTTGAAACTGTTATTGATGAAATTGAACTGCACGGCAAATAGTTGCACATATAAAGCATCACATTGTGAAGAACTGAAATAAAAAAGTCAGAAGGACATCTCTAGGCGATCCTTAAAAAGTTAAAGGACTAAAACCCTTAGTAGATATATATATATATATACTCCAGCAATTTTTGGCCTTTTCTAGTCGATCCCCTAAACTTAAGGTTGTAAACTTCAATTTCATCAAGTTCAAAGCAGGTTCAACCGAAAGTAGCATGCATTCAAACATAAACATAGATAGTTTTGCATAACCGAACATAAAACATAAATTTAAACTAAGCTAAACTACTTTCGGTAGCAGTAGAGGTCAAGCCAATCCTTCCTCGTCATGTACGGTGTGCTGCGAGCCGGGTCCGGGCCGGTACCATCGTCGGGGTCGTTGGGAAGGCACACCTCCCCTCGTCGACGTCGATCTCCTCGTCCTCGGGGCCCACCTCGACGCCCTCTGCGCCACCGTCGCCGCCGCCTTCGACCTCGTCATCGGAGGAGAGCGCGATAACCTCGCCGCCCTTCGCGCCGCCGTCCTCGCCACCTTCGACCTCGTCATCGGAGGAGAGCGCGATAACCTCGCCGCCCTCCGCGCCGGCAAAGATCGCCCGCTCGGCCTCCACGAGCTCCGGGTCCTGCCGGCGGAGCTCTTGCATGTAGGCCTCGCCGGCGGCCTCGGCCTCGAGGCGCTCCCACGCCTTGCAGTCCTCCCGCGCCATAGCCGAGCTCACCACCCCTGGCTCCGGCGGAACGAGGTCGACCGGATGTGTGCCGAAGGGAAATTGAGCCTAGCTGCCGCGCCATGGTAGCGGACCTGCCAGCGGTCGTACTCCATGGCCGCGAGCTCGGCCGTGTGGAAGCTACCGAGCCACTGGCGGGTGTGGGTCTCTCGATCTGTAATCTCGGCGACCCACGTCCCCCACCGCCGCTGCCGGACCTCGAGGTAGGACCTCGTCGGCTGCCGGGTCCGAGGGAGGACGGGGAAGTCCTCGAACCGGCGTAGTGGCGTGGCGGCGGGCAGATCGGAGGGCCGGCGACGGCGGATCGGGCCCGCGGAGGACGACGGAGACACCTTGGTGGCCACCTCACCGGCGTCGGACGAAAAGGCCGCGATAAACCTCTTTTTGGCCATTGGCTCCTCGAGCTCCCCGGCACACAGGCAGAGAGGTTGAGGATGGAGGCGCCGGCGATGGCGGCGAGCTACCAATGGTTTCGAGGGTTGTGTGTATCTGTGTGAGCGGAGGTTTTGGGGTGTGTGTGGAGGGGGGGCAAGGTTGCGTTTGAGGAAATACTGCGGCAACTGAAAAATTTACTAGGCGGGAGTAACAAGGCGGGGCTACTAAAATTTTGGATCAAGGGCGAGCAGATATTTTTGAGATTGTGAGGGATTCAGAGGCTGGAGTAAAATGCCGGGGCTACTGAAAATTTGAATCAAGGGACTGAAGTAGAGTGAGAGTAACAGACATCGCACATGGTCCGCACATACTAATCGTGTGCTATTAAACATTAAAACCTTCCAGGTGGTAGATATTTTTGAGATTACGAGGCAGTAATATTTTCGAGATTGCGAGGGATGCAGAGGCGGGAGTGTTTAGGGAGCGAGCCAGTGTGCTTGACACGCTGATACGTCTCCAACGTATCTATATTTTTTGATGTATTCATGCCATGTTTATAATATTTTTACATGATTTGGTTAGAACTAACCTGGACTGACGCTGTTTTCAGCAGAACTACCGTGGTGTTGTTTTTGTGCAGAAATAAAAGTTCTCGGAATGCGCTAAAAATCAACGGAGATTTTTTCTGGAAAATATAAAAAATACTGGAACGAAGAGTTACCGGAGGGGAGTCTCGTGGGCCCCACGAGGGTGGAGGGCGCACCCACCCCCCTGGGGCGCGCCCCCTGCCTCGTGGACTCCCTGTGGGGCCCCCTGACTTGTTCTCGAAGCCAACCTCTCCTATAAATACAGAAACTCCCAGAACATAACCTAGATCGGGATTTCCGCGGCCGCAAGCCTCTGTAGCCCCCAAAAACCAATCGAGACCCTGTTCCGGCACCCTGCCGGAGGGGGTATCCCTCACCTGTGGCCATCTTCATCATCTCGGCACTCTCCATGACGAGGAGGGAGTAGTTCACCCTCGGGGCTGAGGGTATGTACCAGTAGCTATATGTTTGATCTCTCTCTCCCTCTCTCTCTCTCTCTCTCTCTCTTGTTCTTGATTTGGCATGGTCTTGATGTATCGCGAGCTTTGCTATTATAGTTGGATATTATGATGTTTCTCCCCCTCTACTCTCTTGTAATGGATTGAGTTTTCCCTTTGAAGTCATCTTATCAGATTGAGTCTTTAAGGATTTGAGAACACTTGATGTATGCCTTGCATGTGCTTATCTGTGGTGACAATGGGATATTCACGTGATCTACTTGATGTATGTTTTGGTGATCAACTTGCGGGTTCAGTGACCTTGTGAACTTATGCATAGGGGTTGGCACACGTTTTCGTCTTGACTCTCCGGTAGAAACTTTGGGGCACTCAATGAAGTACTTTGTGTTGGTTTGAATAGATGAATCTGAGATTGTGTGATGCATATCGTATAATCCTACCCGTAGATACTTGTGGTGACATTGGAGTATCTAGGTGGCACGGTTTTGGTTTATTTGTGTCTTAAGGTGTTATTCTAGTACGAACTCTAGGATAGATCGAACTGAAAGAATAGCTTCGTGTTACTTTACTACGGACACTTGAATAGATCGATCAGAAAGAATAACTTTGAGGTGGTTTCGTACCCTACAATAATCTCTTCGTTTGTTCTCCGCTATTAGTGACTTTGGAGTGACTCTTTGTTGCATGTTAGGGATAGTTATATGATCCAATTATGTTATTATTGTTGAGAGAAGTTGCACTAGTGAAAGTATGAACCGCAGGCCTTGTTTCAACGCATTGCAATACTATTTATGCTCACTTTTATCATTAGTTACCTTGCTGTTTTTATATTTTCAGATTACAAAAACTATATCTACCATCCATATTGCACTTGTATCACCATCTCTTCGCCGAACTAGTGCACCTATACAATTTACCATTGTATTGGGTGTGTTGGGGACACAAGAGACTCTTTGTTATTTGGTTGTAGGGTTGTTTGAGAGAGACCATCTTCATCCTACGCCTCCCACGGATTGATAAACCTTAGGTCATCCACTTGAGAGAAATTTGCTACTCTCCTACAAACCTCTGCACTTGGAGGCCCAACAACATCTACAAGAAGAAGATTGTGTAGTAGACATCACATGCCGGCTGTGGACTGTAGCCGACACACCTTCTCGTGTAAGCCATAGGCGTACTATACACCGACAGTGCTTCAAGATATTTTGTACTACATCTCACAGGGTTGGTGATAATAAACTGTGTGGGATCTACTTAATTTGAATTACATAATGGGGTCACAGCGGCAATGGACGCTGTTTGAATTGCTAGACCTTTTATCTGCAGTGAACATGCAACTATATGTGTGTCGTAAAATAATGGGAATTATTCAGGGTTCGTTTGGACATTTTATACATTAAACTGGTTTTCTAGCCATTTCAGGTGCACAATTCAAAATTAAACTATATGCACATGCTCCGGTGCATATAAATTGGTTGAAAAATCAAATCTGCGTCCTTGGGTGCATGCTTAGGTCCCATGCAAGAAATGGGAATGAATTTCAAACACCAGGGCACTGTTGATTGCCGGCAAAACGTTGAGATACCTGGTTTTTAGATTCTAGTAAATCATAAACTCGTCTGAAATTCATGAAACTTGGCATGGTATCATGGAGCGGCATCAACATGCCGTGGTAAAAAATTTGTCCCATTTGGGGACAGGTTTGGGTATAATCTTCTCACAAACGAGAGCTTCTCACAACAAGCGTCATGGTTTCGGTAGGGAACGTGCCACCTTTGGGGACGGAACGATATCCATTGCCTCTTATTGCTTTCGAAAATTTTCTAGTGTCAACATAGAACAACAGGAGTGTTGTGTTTAATCTTGGAATTTTTTGGGGTTCGTTTGGCCTTTTTTATACATTAACTGGGTTTTCTAGGCATTTTATGTGCATAATTCAAATTTGAACTACAAGCACATGCTCCAGTGCACCAAAGTTGGTTGAAAAATCAAATGTGTCTCCTTGGGTGAATTTCTAGGTCCCATGCAAGAGATGGGAATGAAATTCAAACACGCACTGTTGATTCCCGACAAAACGTTGAGATGCCTGGTTTTTAAATTCTAGTAAATCCAAACCTCGTCTGAAATTCATAAAATTTGGCATGGTATCATGGAGTGGCATCAACATGCCGTGGTAAAAAAATTGTCCCATTTGGGGCAGGTTTGGGTATAAGCTTCTCACAAACCAGAGCTTCTCACAACAAGCATGATGGTTTCGATAGGGAACGTCCCACCTTTGGGGACGAAACGATATCCATTGCCTGTCATTGCTTTCAATTTTTTTCTCGTGTCAACATAGAACAACAGGAGTGTTGTGTCAATTTTTGTGATTTTTCGGGGTTCGTTTGGACATTTTTATGCATTAACTGAGTTTTCAATGCATTTATGTGCATAATTCAAATTTGAACTACATGCACATGCTCTAGTGCGTATAAATTGGTTGAAAATCAAATCTGTGTCCTTGGGTGCATGCTTAGGTCCCATGCAAGAAATGGGAATGAATTTCAAACACCAGGGCACCGTTGATTGCCGGCAAAACGTTGATACCTGGTTTTTAAATTCTAGTAAATCCAAAACTCGTCTGAAATTCATGAAACTTGGCGTGGTATTATGGAGCGGCATCAACATGCCGTGGTAAAAAATTTGTCCCATTTGGGGCAGGTTTGGGTATAAGCTTCTCACAACAAGCATGATGGTTTTGATAGGGAACGTCCCACCTTTGGGGAAGAAACGATTTCCATTGCCTCTTATTGCTTTCAAATTTTTTCTCGTGTCAACATAGAACAACAGGAGTGTTGTGTCAATTTTTCTGATTTTTGGGGTTTGTTTGGACATTTGATGCATTAACTGAGTTTTCAATGCATTTATGTGCATAATTCAAATTTGAAGTACATGCACATGCTCCAGTGCATATAAATTGGTTAAAAATCAAATCTGTGTCCTTGGGTGCATGCTTAGGTCCCATGCAAGAAATGGGAATGAATTTCAAATAGCAGGGCACCGTTGACTGCCGGCAAAACATTGAGATACTTTGTTTTTAAATTCTAGTAAATCTAAAACTCGTCTGAAATTCATGAAACTTGGCATGCTATCATGGAATGGCACCCGACATGCTGTGGTACTTTTCGTGTCCATTTTGAGAGAAGGCGCACTCGAATAATGATAGCCAACAAAGGCATTTTGAAAAAATAGCTGCCACTTTAATATCTCAAATGTTTGTATAATTCAAACCGTGTGCGTTTCGTTAACCATTCACGTGACGCCACGTGTCTTTGTTTTAATGGCTATAGGAGGTGCCGTGTGGACAGCTACGCGCAGTCCGATGCGCAGGCTCACCGGGAAGCGTACAAGTTGTTCAACGCAGGATCTGTGCATCTCTTCAACGCAAACGGTTCAGATTACGGTATGCAAATTAAAGCCAGACTTCGGCGCTAAGCCAAGAGACACTGCGATTTGTCAAAATATGCAGCTAAAAATCAATAGAACTTTCTATTTTTTTGCAACTAAAATTCAGTAATTAAGCATAGATTTCATTCATAGAGATTAAGCAGTCATTCTCACCGGGAAGCGAGACAGCCTTGGACCGCCACCCACCTCGCTCCCACTGGTCTATATTAATGGCACCGCCAAGCGGCCACACCCCCCCATCCTCGCCACACACACAATCCTCTCTCTCTCCACCCGCATCCTCGACGCCGCTCTGAGTCCTCAAGGCCGTCAGTGTACGAGGTTGCCACCGAAGCGCCCCATCGGAGGGAGTGGCGACGCCGGGGCTGCTGAAGCACCGGAGCACGGCGTGAATATGGAGATAGAGGTTTCTGTCGCCGCCGACGTGGTGGAGAATGAGGCTGCCAACAAGCAGAGGCGGGTCGAGAAAGAACCGCAAGCGACTCTAGCAGGCCTAGACTTCATCAACAACCTCCCTGATGATATGTTGATAGTCATCATATCCCTCCTCCCAATCAAATATCGGGCGAGGACAGCCGCCCTTTCCCGGCGGTGGCGCCCCCTATGGCTCCTTACCCCTGTCGTCCTCCTCGACGCCCACAAGCTCTGCCATGGCTATCGCCAAAGCTTGGATGCGTTCTCCCAGATCCTCAGCAGTCACCATGGCCCAATCAAAGGCCTTATCACGGGCAAGTTCCGTTCCAATGGCAAGGACCGAGCCAAGCTTGATGAGTGGTTCCGATCCCCCGCCATAGATCAGCTCGAGAAGCTCAGTTTTAATGATGGGCATATGCGCTTGCTGCCAACGTCCGCGCTCCGCTTCGTGCCCATGTTGCGCCTCGCCAAGTTCATGAACTGCCATTTCCACCCCCTCCCCCCCCTTAATGATGTGCCCGCTCTTTTTCTACTACGACTGAAGCACCTCGAGCTCGTCGCCGTCCGCATCCCAAAGGATGACATGGAGCGCCTGCTCTGCGGCTGTACTGCACTCGAATTCCTTCGTCTTCACGCGATGAATTGGTCGAGTACCTTGCACATCACCTCCAGGACTCTCCGGACTATTTATGTGTGTTGCTGGTGCTGCAACGAGAGATCGCAAAAGGTGGACCACAATATGGTCATCCAGGACACACCTTCACTTGAGAGATTACTTGTAGTTGATCAACAAGGTCCAACAAGAATCAATGTCATTTCTATGCCAAAATTGAAAGCGGTGGGCTACTCGTCTGTCAAATACTACAACTTTCAGGTAAAACAGTCGCCTTATACCTCTCCTTCTTGATATCAACGTTATTTCTAGTTTTGAAGATGTATGTTTGTCTCTCATCCGGCGAAGCTTCACACAGACTCTGGGCATAGTGAAGGTCTTGGCACTAGAATTTGTCGGCCCCAACCTGGACCAAGTTGTCAGTTGCCTGAGATGCTTTCCGTGCCTGAAGAAGCTGTATATCGAGGTGATGTTCCTTTCCTGTTAAGTGTTAACCATAAGGGAGTTCAATTTTTTGCACCTTTTCCCAAGTTTACAATGACAATGTACTACGATTTCTGAAGGAATTTTGGAGGATTTTAGGACATACACCCCACCCCATATTGGTTGCTTCATTCATATGGTTACAATCGTCCATAAGCATTTCTCCTTTGCATTCATCTGTATTAGTTTTCTTAGGGAATTTTTCATCCAATCCAACCTCTTGTGAAGAAGGCTACATGTTTCTAGATTGTAATCAAATGCCCATGTTAATCCTGCCAGATCGAAGATGGCACGTTGGTGCATTTTACAAATCCTGCAAACCAAATGGGCGTGTAGCAGTGTTCAAAACTTCATGGAGGCACTAACACGTTCTTCTTTTGCAGATAATAATAGGCCCGGAGGTGGATAATGTTTATAACGACAATCACATCGAATGCCTAGATCTGCATCTCTCAAATATTACTTTGAACTCCTACCGAGGGACCTTACCGGAGATTACACTCGCTAGGTTCTTTCTTGCCAGAGCAAAGGAGCTGAGGGTACTGAGGTTGAATACGCATTTAATTAGGAAAGATGAATGGTATGATTATCAGGAGCCGGAAGGTACTGCGGAATGGAAGAGCCTACAAAAATGCAAAACTTCGTATTTGAAGAGCATATGGCAAAGCAATTGGAAGTCATTGTGTCAAACCCATACATGACTTGTCAGCGGCTGATCCCTTCTCAGAAATGACGGAGCTTGCAATGTTTGAATTTGGGTGTTGTAATCTTTGAATTTGAACCTTGCAATATTTATGGTATTATTTATATTGAACCGTTTCTGTTCTCTTGTCTCAACGCAAACAGTTCATCCGAGTGAACCGCATGTCGTATATCGCACACACCTTAATCTGGCTGACCGTTTCTTTTGTGTTGCCTAATCACAAAAAGTTCATCCGAGTGAACTGTATGTTGTACATCGCACACACCTTGATCTGGCTGACCGTTTCTTTTGTGTTGCCTAATTACAAACCGTTCATCCGAGTGAACCGTATGCTGTACATCGCACACACCTTCATCTGGCTGCCCGTTTCTTTTGTTTCTCCTCATCGAAAACAGTTAATTGAACTGAACCGTATGCCCTGCATCGCACATGCAACTAAAATCTGAACCGTGTTTGATGCATCCTCCATCGCAAACGTTTTGCACCTTTTTCGAGGGTTTCTTTACACCACTGTTTGCGATTATTGCATCGCATACAGTTTCATCGAAGGGTCTCTGATCGTAGTGTCACGTTAGCAGCATCCTGCAGTAGTGCCTTGTCTATTGTGTCACAACCGTACACCTTTGCAGCCTGTAGTTTGCCCGTTTTGTTCAACTCTCCTTGTATTTATAACTGGGAAACTCAGTTGGTATGTCTGTTTTATCTTATTTTCAATGTCAAGAAGCTTGTCAGTAGAGTTTTCTCGCGTCTTAGTGACGAGAGGGGAGGTTTTCTTTCAATATGGTTGTCCCAATATCACTCTTCTGAATTCTGATATGGCTACCCCAATATCATTTAGTTGTATAGCTCTGTAAGTTTATGACTTTGATGCTGCTAATGTTCATAAAGATATTCTGACATCGTTTTCCGTGTACAGGGCCTAAACTATGGGAACCAAAATCCTGGAAATATATGATTGCTTCACAGCACAAGCGCAAGGGCTGAATAGAAATAACCATGTACTAGTATGTTTCTGGAATTCTTTTTTCCATCATGTTTTCTAAATGTTGGTATGCTAAAAGATTTGGTCTTGCTATATGTTCACTGTTCTTGGGCTGACAGTGTGAATTCATTGCAGGATATTGCATGGCTCCTGCACATGCAAATGATCTGACATGATTGATAACTTCCCTCTTCAAGGGAATCTTCAATGCGAACTCTGATGAAAATAAACCGCTCAAAGGCCCGAACCTTTGACAAAATGAACTCCCAAGTTGGAGAAGCGGAGAGAGTAGCTCGTGCTGAAACCTGTTCACTTTGTGCAGAACAAACATGCACAAATCAAGTTTAATTCGGAACTGGAGAAAGAGCACATGACTTATTCAGCTTGTAAACACTTTGAATACTATTTAAATCGTGTGCTTTCGAGCCGTTTGTGTTCTTTCTTGTGAGGTACTATCACTACTCGCTGGAGGGAGTATGTTATTGGGGGGTACCTAGAACTCACCAAGATGAGATATAGTCTGGGGGGCCTCCTATGCGCCGGGGAACGCAACTGGCGCTCACAGCCTTGTCTGGGTGGGCCGGCCCAAGAACAAGCGTAGCACAAAAAAATACCTCAAAGGGAGACTAACCACTCGACTAACTAATTATTACGGACTGTTTACAGCATGAATAGTTTAAGAACAAAATAGTAGACGCACTATTTATTGCGCATTAACTGTACCGCTTAGATTTTTCAATTATTTGAAAATATGTTCACAATTTCAAATGAAGTGTACGAACATGCAAAAAGTTCACGTATTCAAAAAAAGGTACACCAAATGGAAAAGGTTCACGAATTCAAAAGAAGTTCATTTTTAATAAATAGTTCGATACATCTTAAAAAAATTGTAAATTCGAAAGCAGTTTACGAATTTGAGAAATAACACAAAATTGAAAAATGTCCGTGGTTTGAAGGAAAGTTCATCGAATTTAAAAAAAATTCGTCGAATTGCAAAAAAGTTGATCGATTTGAAAAAAATGATTGAATTTGAAAAACTTTTATTGAATTTGAAACAAAATGTTCGTCCAATTGGAAAAAAGTTCATCGATTTTTGAAAAAGCTCATCGATTTTGAAAATAAGCTCATCAAACTTGAAAAAAGTTTCATTCATTTGAAATAGTTCACAAATATGAAAAAAGTTCATGGAATTTGAAAAAGTCAATCGATTTTGCAAAAAAGTTCATTGAATTCAAAAAAAATCATCAAATTCAAAAAACATCAAATTCGAAAAAATTCATCACATTCGAAGAAAATCATTGAATTTGCAAAAAGATCATCGATTTTGAAAAATAGTTCACTGATTCGAAAAACATTCCTTGATTTTGAAAAAATGTTCATTCAAATGAGCAAAAGACAAAGAAATAAAAAATAGAGCAAAACCTTCTGAATAAAAAGATAAACAAAAAAAGAAAAAAAAAGACATAAGAAGAAAAGAGTGTATAATAGCACATGAGTTGAGGTGGCTAGCGTAGGGTTCGAACAACTAGGACGTCACCTTCAAGCTCATGTTTGCCAAAACAATAAGAATGGGCGCCATATTATGAAAGGGAAAACTTTATTTTTGTCACTCTAGTTTTTGCCCACTTTGCTTATGCCACTATAGAATTTGACATATCACTTTTGCCACTCCTAGATTTTGACTATACATCACAAATGCCATTGCATGGTAAAAGCAATAATTTTTCATTTCACTTTTGCCACTCTTAAATTTTGACAATGTATCACAATTGACACTCTGATAATTTTACTTTTGCCACGTTGTGACAATTGTGATAGTTGTCAAAATCTAAGAGTGGCAAAAGTGATATGTCAAATTCTACAGTGGCATAAGCAAAGTGGGCAAAACCTAAAGTGACAAAAACAAAATTTTCCCGTTAGGAAAAGGGAGAACCATGGTTTGATCCTGGCTCTCAAAGGTTAACCGCGGGTGCTGCTACCACTCTGACCAACTCACGTTCGTAATAAGTGTTAGGTGCGTGTCGTATTTGAGGCGATTCAAGCCGTATTTTATTTGAGTTTTTCTTTTCTTTTCCTTTTTTCTTCTCCATTTTTTTCATTCTTTTTTGCTCTTTGTTTCTTCATTTTTGTTTTCATTTCTTTTTCTTTTTATATACTTTTTCATTCTGTTTTTCTCTTCTCCCAGTTTTTTCACTTATTTCTTCAGTTTTTTTCATTTCCCTTTTTCTTTGATTTATTTTGATTCTTTTTTATTTTTATTTTTATTTCTTTTTGTTTTTCGTTCTACATTCTTATATACTTGTTCAACATTTTTTTAATACTTTTTAAACATTTTCAAATGTTTTCTGAAGAGCTTTTGTAATATATATATTTCGACTATTTTAAAGTATAAAAAGGTACAAATGGAAAGCAACAAACGAAAACAGAAAATGTGAAAAAAAGGAAAACAGGCTGGTGTCTCCCGCACGCGTGGGCCGACCCAACTAACTGTTCCCTTCAGCGAGGGGTTCGCTCCTGCCTCGCTTGATGCGAGACATAGGTGTGCCCATTGTTTGGTCTTATTCATCTGACATCAGCTGACATCATATATTGTTGTTTCAGCCCATTTATATTCATAAGCCATACCAAAAGTTGTTTCTTGTTCCCATGGGCCATCATCTGATCATTATCACCATATATCGTTCATTAATAATAGAATAACTAGGGGTAATTAGGCCGGCCTACAGATAGGAAAGCGCGAGTGAATCGAAACGCAATGACGTGGCTCAAGCAAAGCATGCAGCAAAGCATTTATCTGAAGAAGGAAGGAATCAACTACAACCTTGTACAAGCGCATGATATAAAATTTAAAATTTCACATTTTCAAATGAAATGTTTAAATTGTGCCCTTTTTTAACCATAATCTATATATATATATATATATATATATATATATATATATATATATATATATATATATATATATATAGACTCCCTAGAAATTGCCACGTTAATTAGAAATTACGGGCCGTTCATCTTGTGGGACCAAGTTATTACGGTAGAGATCGACCCTGTATGATTTTTTTGTGGAGATTGACCCTGTTCGATTTTTTTTATCAAGATTTTTTTTCTATCAATGGTCTCTTAATTGTCCATCCAATCTCTATATATGTTAATTCCAGCCATTGGATGTGGTACGTGAAAGAGTCCTACCTCTAAAAAAATGTCAAAGAGTCCAGCGCTGCTGTCCCACGCGCATGCCTATTCAAGGAAGACTCCCTCGCCCAGCCGAGGCTCCGAGGCGGCGTCTAAAGGACCTTAGCATCGCTCATCCCTCCCGTCAGATATTCCAATCTTCTCGTGGCACTAAACTTCTGCACAAAAATCCAGGAGATGATGCAACCAGCGTCTGTTTCCAACCTCTTCAACCTTTGAATCCCCGCTGCCCCATCTAAGGTGGAATCCATGTTGGATGATGCTACTGAAGCGGCCATGCTTTCAATCTCCTCATCATCCATGCTCCTTTGAATCCCCGCTGCCCCATCTAAGGTGGAATCTGTTGGCTGATGCTGCTCAAGAGGCCATGCTTTCAATCCCCTCATCATCCATGCTTGAACAGACTGCAATCCACCATGATTTGGCGCACAAAATCCATGTTGGTTGATGGCTTGATGCTCAGCAATTCTGCCCTGTTCCGTTCCTCAAATCCAGTTTGTCCAAGTACAACAACCAAGCGGGTAGGCGGGTGTCTCTCCACACGTGCATCTCCAGACCCTTAAACATCCTCTGTACGTCCTAAAACCACCATAATCTGCCCCGAGGTTTGCTGTTTTTTACTTTGGCTGAAAGTTGTGGATGTAGGACGAATTTGATCCTCTATTCATAATTTATGTAGTTCAGACTAGCAAACATATCTTATATTTTTAGCAAGACTAATTTATCTTACTTACTTGGTTGTTCACCAACATCTGCAAATATGCTTCAAACAGACTCGATGTACATGTATTGTTGACCTGCAGGTGAAACTTATATAGATATATGCATGCATGGATGGAGCATGGTTCTATGGATGCTTATACTAAAACAGATAGAATTCCCCTACAGCACGGACAACTTAAGATGTCGTGCTCGCGGCATCGGTTATGTACAGTTTGTCAATCGTGCGGGGCTCAATTTACGTGCGTTGTTGGCCTGCAGGTAAAACATATATATAGCTATATGCCTGGATGGGGTGTGGTGCTATGGATTGTTATACACAAAATTTTAGGATTCCACAACAGCGCGGATAGCTTATGACGCAACGCTCGCGGGTATCGTTCATGTACACTTGACGTCAGTGCATGTAAACATCGCTCCTGGGTGGTAGGCCATGCGGCGTCGACAGCGTTGCACCACAGCAACATGCCGCGTATGTTTGCTCACGAGATTTCTCAAGATTTTATCCCCCAATACCTTCTTCATGTTGCAGCTCTGTTGTTAAATAAAGGTCTCAATGGGTACACAAAACATTCAGTATAAATTGTATGTTATCCGAAGAACCTAACTGCTGGATCACACTATTAGTTCTGCTTTATCATGCTACTGATCGAGCCATCAGTAATATGCTCTTAGGTTTATGTACTGAAGTTACTTTCAGATGTTTTGAAACAAAGTTACATGAGATTTAGCTAGACTGCATTGTACATTGTTTCACATAATTTTCATATATCACAATAAATAAATATGAAATCCATATTATGATTTTTTCCTATTTGACAAATACCCTATACAGCAACACTGCCAAACATTAATTCTTAGATTTTATAGGGCAGTCAACAAAGATAGGTGTATATGTTATAGGTACCAAACATCCGTTGTGTTATGTTGACATTAACTTTT
Source organism: Triticum aestivum (assembly GCF_018294505.1). Classification (NCBI taxonomy): domain Eukaryota; kingdom Viridiplantae; phylum Streptophyta; class Magnoliopsida; order Poales; family Poaceae; genus Triticum; species Triticum aestivum. The sequence continues at coordinate 21,461,700 of NC_057796.1, forward strand.
GCTTCAGTGTTAAATACTTAAAAGTTCTTTGCATAATTAAATATGTTTTTTTATGTCTTCCGACTGTAAAATACATCTTATACCATCCTCTATTGCCTCCCTTTTCTAGAGGTAACTCCTACCTTTCTTACATGGTCTAATAAATTTCAAAGAAACATGCTGGCATCTTTTTTGTTATGTAGGCTATTTGATGGATGGCTTGCTTCTGTGAAAAATCTATTTCCCTATTTTATTAAATGATCTGTAGAGAAGTTAAACAGTACTTATTGTTGGCATACTTCTCTTTCCTTCAGAACGTACTTTCTAAGCAAATGGAAATGTCGTACCTTTTTGTCTACTCGGAATGATGCATCCAGCTGAGAAATATGAATATTGTATCCCTAAGGTAAAAAAGAATGATATTTTTGTCCTTGGAGTTAAAGTTATTTACTCCATCCAATCCGTATTAAATCTCGCTGATTTAGTACAAATCAGTAACAATTAATATGGATCGAGGGAGTACTAAATTGGTAACCAGAACTTCAATTAGTTGCAGATTACCAGAACGAAGATATATGTCCTGTTGGAGAGCAGCGCTGCTATGGTGGAAAATATAAGGCGCTAGAAAATATTTCATGTAGATTGTTCCATATAAAAACCATTGTGTTTCAATGGATACACTAATACCTGTATCTTCTGGAATGGCCATTTTTCATGCTACTGATAAGTGATATCAATGGTGTGAAGCTGATCTTACTTCGGGGTACAATACGTAGGTATATATTTATGTTAGAAGCCATCAACCTATATGCCCTTTTTGCCTACTTTAGTTACAGCCAGCGTGATAGACCAAGTAGCCTCAATATTAGCATGATGTCTATATGTAGACTGTGTTGGATAGAATCCATAGATACTAGACATAGTACAAAGCTTTGGAACCATTCCAGTACAATTACTCATTCGATGCTTAATTTTCTTTACCTAGGCAACATATTTCTGATGTCAAACAAATGGTGCCTGCCCTTGGCTTAAGCTCCAATCATTTTTTTACGAATTACTTTGTTACCTTAGGGATACAATATTCATATTTCTCAGCTACGATATATGCTTCATGCGCTGCTACTTTACAATAAAACATCAATAAAAAAGGGCTAAGATTTATATTGTTGCAATTGTTTGCTTCAAGGTTTCCATGGATTCTTGGATTTAAGAAAAAGTTGTATATGTATAATTGATTTATTCCTTGCTGAAAATATTAAAATTATTAATTTTATATTCATTCGTAGTTTTTGTTTCGTTTTTATATCACAAATCACTTTGTCTATTATTAAGTCCAAATTAAAGTACTATTTAGTATTTGGTTATTGGTTGTATGTCCAAATGACATCTCAATTAAGGAGGCCTCAACTAGCTAAAGGAAATGGCTTTTCCCATGCAATATCGGTACTTTTTTTTAATAGACTCTTACCCTAACAAACTAGAATCTTATTGAATGTATATGTCTCCATTAAAACGATTTGGATACTTTAGTCGTCCAAGGGAGATCTATGACATTGCATCCCACTTTGATTGGCATTTGTAGATTTAGAGAGAATATTACGATGGAGAAAAAAATCAAGGACGTAGTTAAATTTTCAGAGACCGCACGTGCATTTTAATGCTTTTCTAGGTTCAATTTAATAAGTCAAATACATTTAGTGTTTCCGAAGTTTGGTATTGAACATAAAAATGCATGTTTACCTGCAATAATCTTTTTGTAGTAGGTTGATTCCTTTGTTAGTATATTTAAATTTAGACTATTCTTAAATGCAACTTTGATTTCTCAAAATTCTAATGAGCTTGTAACCATTGGTGGTAATACAACTATGTTTGATATTCATTATGTAAACTCCAACAACATTATATAATCTTAATAAAATAAAAAAGGATGAACTTGAAATATTTTATCAACTAACCCGTGCGAATGCACGGGTTGACGACTAGTGTTTAGAAAATGTTCATGAATTTATTCATAAAAAATATTAATGAATTATTCAACTGTTCTGCAGTTTGTAAAATGACAACTTTTAACAATTATTCATGGGATTAAAAACGGTCACAAAATGTTTTTCTATTTTGAAAAAGACATTCATCGCAGTTGGCTGAAAATAACATACAGCTACGACCCCCTTTGATAACATACACTTGTGACCCCACTTAAAAACTTGCATTTGCACCCCTCCCTTGTAAGCATGCCCCCCCCCCACACACACCCCTCTAGTTGTGACTCCCTTGAAACATACAGTTGCGACTCTCCATGAAAACATGCAGTTGCAAGCCCACTTGAAACCATGCAGTTCGGACTCCATTTGAAAACGTGCAATTGCGACCTCCTTGAAAGCCTGCAATACTAATCTACTTGAAAACATGCAGTTGCGATCCCTTTGAAAACAGTTGCGATCCCTTTTGAAAACATGCAGTTGCAACCCCCTTAAAAGCATGAAGTTGCATCAGGCCCTTAATACATATAGTGGAGACCCACCTTGAAAACATGCAGTTGCGACACACCTTGATACATGCGGTTGCGACCCCGTTCAAAAACTTGCAGTTGCGACCGCTCTTGAAAACATGCAGTTGCGACCCCCTTGAAATCGTGAATTGTGTCACGCCCTTAAGACATGGAGTTGCGATCCCCTTGAAAACATGCAGTTGCGACACGCCTTGAAAACATTCAATTGTGACCTCCTTCGAAACATGAAGTTGCATCACACCCTTGGAAGCATGCAGTTGCGACACACTTTGAAAACATGCAACTTCGACCACTTCTTAAAACATGCAGTTGCGACCCTCCTTGAAAACATGAAGTTGCATCACACCCTTACACTGGTGCGTGTCGGTCCTAAACAAACGGTTTTTTACCCCTTTCCGCGGCGGCATTTGGAACCGTCGCCAAGTGAGTGTGGGCGATAGGGGGGTCCTTCCCACACGACCCAGAAACCCCAGGGATAGGGAGCCTTGATGCATACGGTTGTCCCTATATAACCGTTTCCGATATCTCGAATATCCCAAACGCTTCATCCTTGCTACTCGTTTGTGCTCGCATTGCCATCGCAGTCGGACTTTTGTGGTTCTGCCTAAAACCAGGCAGATTGTAGGCACGGGAGCTTTCCAGGCAGATTTTAAGCAGATTCCAGGCATGGGAGATTTACGATGCCTGGAACATCACAAACAGTTCATGATTATAAACTGTGTATGATAGGTAGACAATCACACACATTTAGTTTTCCCGCACCGTATGTCATAGTGTCTGACATCACACACGCTTTGCAAACGGCAACTGTGTGCATGCTTGCACACGTTTCCTCTCAGTGAACTGTCTCGGATTATGGTGTATATCGCAAACGTTTGTGTTTTACCAACCGTGTGTGCCGTAATGACCTGCACAACGTAATTTCGCCCTACTTTAATTACTGCTATTTAAAATTGTACCTAATTTAAACTTGAAAGTAGGCTATAGCTTTATTCATATCCATCAGGTTAAAACAACCAATGCATTATTCGATTCACAGGTACATATGTTTAAAAATTACATAAGCACCAAATAAAGAATGATGTACGAGGGTTCTATACTTGTACTATTATAGATTGTAAAGAAAGAGGCGACAGACATTCCAGTTGCTGAACAAGGTCTAGCGGAATGGCCCTATTTTGCTCTCCTGGATACAGAAGGCATGCACGACTCTAGTCCAACCCCTTGTGATGGCCGGCCACCAATCATGTAGTTTGAGAGGTAATCTTGAGTAAACTGCTTGTGGATCCACTGCAAAAGAAAAAAGATTCAGATATTGTCATCTAACACAACTCATTACAGGCAGTAAAAAGAAGGCTACGGGGTTCTTACTTACTATCCTGCAGTTCATTGTTGTCTTGCATAAAGTGTAAACAAATAGTTCGTTTGACATCTTTTGACTCATTTTAATAACAATCTTTATCGGTTTCCTCACTTGATGCTGGTTCATGAATATCCCATTGCCCCATACGCAGAAAGGGTCGAAGTGTGGGTCTTTGGCAATGATATATGCACCTAAAAGCACCAAGTTAATATTAGAAGCTAAAAATAATTGAAAAATGATGTAGTACAACATTCCATCCATCCCATTATATAAGATTTTATTACATGTGTATCTAGACATCATCAGAACATTAAGGTAACACTCTTCCTTGTTGCTATGTAGCCTGGGATTGCATATTTAGTCATTCAGTACAATCCATATTGCTAAACAACAATTGAAAAACAAAAAAGCAAGTTAACTGCAATATCCTTAACAACATCCAAATATCGTAATTCATAGTGGTATTGTTGAAACTGTTATTGATGAAATTGAACTGCACAGCAAATAGTTGCACATATAGAGCATCACATTGTGAAGAACTGAAATAAACAAGTCATAAGGACATCTCTAGAGCGATCCGTAAAAAGTTAAAGGACTAAAACCCTTAGTGGATATATATATATATATATATACTCCAGCACACTACTAGGAAAAGGCTCGCTAGCGGCGCACCTGTTTTGCCTACTAATGGCGCACTACAGGCGCGCCACTAGCACCACGCCATTAGATTTTATTACCAATGGCACACCACAGGTGCGCCATTAGTATACCAGATACTAATGGCGCACCATGTAGTGCGCCATTAGTATACCATACGGTGCGCCATTAGAATGCCTCCCAGGGGCCATATTTAACCATGTGCTCTGGCTTACTAATGGCGCACTTGTTGATGATGCGCCACTAAAGTTCTGGGTGGTGCACCACTAGTATGAATATTAGGGATTTTTTTCTTTTCTGATATTTGCACAGGTTACAAAACATATTACTGCATAGAATATAGACAGCACAACATATAAACAACAGAGTTATCGAATACAATAGAAGATTAGTCTCCGAATACAATTCATCATATTAGTCTCCGAATTCAAAAGACCGAACAAAGTTAGAACATTACAAGTCTCGAAACCGCGAGTAGCGAGTTTGTCTTCACATTACAAGTCGATATCGATCATCTAAACTACCATCACATAGAAGAGAGCTGCGGTCATCACGATTAGCATCATCGCGATGAAACTGGTCTTCATCCGGTTCCTCCTGCGCTCCCTCCTCTCTCCCGCTAGATACCGCGTGTATCTAGCTTCCGCCTCCGCCCTAGTGGTGTACCCTTTGTAACTGTTACCGCTGAAATGGTGAACCTGTCTCCGACACTACTCCCAGTCGTAGACTCCAAGAACCTTACCCTTGTACACGACATACGATGGCATCTCTATGCACTAGCCAAACAAAACGTTAGTAGCAATTCACAGACAATACATAAGCAATATATAAGTATGCAACAAAAGGATCGGAAGAGAAAAGCAACACATTAATAGCACGATTGGTCCTACTAATAAATAGCATCGATTACATATAAGTTGAACGACTGTCCAAACCAAACAGACATACAAGTTCATTAAAGTTTAATATTACAACATGAGCCAATCGACATTTCAGAACTACATAGCATCACTACTTTCGACTCGACTCAGGGACCAGAGCGTGGATGAAGCCGCCGTCTTTCGTGATGGTCATGAAATCGCGGGCGTTGTCAGCCTGCATTTGTAGCGTTGTTTCTATCTCACTGTTGGACAGTTGATGTCTGAGATAGAACTGCCCCGAGGTATGAAGGACATCTCGATGGATGATTTTCGCAAACTCCGACTGGATGCGAAAGAATTCTTGTCTGATGTTCGCGTCCTGGATTGCCGACAAGCGTGCGGCCCAATCTTTGAGATTATTTGGTAGTAGAAGGTGATTATGGTCCCGTACGATCGCCCGCATGTGATGGAGGGCGTAGTAGGCATCCTTCTGACCGCCAGGAGGCTGCTTGACGCAGGGGAACGTCGTATTGTGGCTGAAGATGTGCTTGCCGTACCTATGAACTGGCCTGCTAAAGGTGCCTCCAGATCTGGCGTAGCCGGGGAGAACATCATCAAGAACTTTCTTGATATTTGTGTAGTCTTTCTTCGACTGACGGTCCGGGTCGAAATACGTGGCCATGGAATATTTCGGGCTTAAGAGGATGAGTGTGCAATGTGTGTCACTGCACAAAACACGGAATGTTAGAAAAAAAGAACGATCGAAATCTAAGAAATCATATGTTACGGGGCGGTGAGGGGATGACTTACTCGGGAAATTAAGGCACGAGGAAGTTATCCTTATCTGGTTTTGCCAGAATGACGCCTTCAAGGTATGAACTCGCGACTTGCCGGTCCCAAGTGCTGCCCAAGATCTTGGCACGCATGTAGAAGGGGTCGACTATCACGATGTCCGGGGTCTTGTCTCTAATGATCTGCATCTCCATACTCAGCGAAAATAGCCGAACGAAGGTGTAGTGCGGCGGATGAAGGTTAAACATAGCGAAGATGTCATCAAACCGCAGGACGATCGTACCCCCGATGCCGCTATCCACAAAGCCCTTGCCCTCTGGCACCTTGGCCACGAAAACCGGGTATGCCACATCATTCTCGGAAAGACGCCGCTTCTCCAAAGAAAGAACACTGTCATGCAGACTCCGCATAGCACCGGTTGCAGCATTGAGCAGATTAGTCGGTAGCATCGGCCTACCCGCCACATGCACCCTCCTCGAGATATCCTTAGGTGAAGGTGGCCCGTCCTGAGCACGGATCGTACTCGGTGCCAACTGGCTCGCACCGCCCTTGTTATTCTTTCTTTTCCATCCCTTCTTCCTCATCTCCTGTAATGGGATCGAGTTCTTCTCAGAGACCGCCTTCTTGAGTGTGTTGGGGCTGATAATATTCCGCACCTCGGCTATCTGAGGCTCGATGAAGGCGGCAGCTGGAGGCGTCTCCTGAGAAATGAACACCAGATGACGCCTGTTGCAATTGGGTTTTTCCGCGGTACCAGCTAGATCGCGGTCGTCTTTTTCAGGTTTGGGTTCTTGAGAAGGAGGCCCGAAGAATTCGTCACCGTACCCATGTTCGACAAAGTACTTATCGACGTTGGTAAATGTACCGTCGTCGTTGTCGTCGTCGTCCGGATCCTGTGCCATATGCATGTCCGGATCCTGTGCCATAGGGATGTCCGGCATGTCCGGTAGCGTTGCAGTGGTCTTGCCATGGCTTGGCGCCGGCACGACTGGCGGTGTTGTCTGTGGGGTGGCGTCCCCCGCCCCCAAACGAACCTGACTCTTCGGCCAAAGCAGGGGCCAGCTTACGCAGGCGCTGAGGGTCATCACATCATCTTCGTCGGCCCCAACGGGTCAAATCGGAGGTAACAACTCGTCGCAGCCTGGTAGCACCCAAACTAGTTCAACCCTATACACGGTGGGTGGCATCGGATTACCGTGGAACACGGGGTTGCCCGGTTGAACGATTCTGCCCTTGGCGACATCGATCAACTCACCGCCACGAAGTGCAGGAGAGTGCATGGAACGTTGGCGGCGCCCTGCGAAAACATGTAGGGCGTCAGGGATGCCCAGTCAAAGGCAAGGAGATGAAGTCATCGGCCGAGAGGCTTAGTTACCGTGATGGCGTCGAGCTCGGCTAATGTCGAGGCACCGCCAACGGCGGGCGTGCAACCGACGGAGGGGCCGCTTGCTGCTGAGGTGTCGGCCGGCGTACACCCGGGTGCATTAAGCTCCAATGCCCGTGCCGGCGCCGGAGACACCAATACCGCCTCCGCCGGAGACACCAATGGCACCGCCTGCGCGTTGTGCGAGTTGCTGGCCGTGAAGCTGGGAACCGGGGGCGGCCCCTGTTTGCCGCCCGCAATCCACGCCTGCAACCCCTGAATCAAGCTAGGCACAATGGCGGTGAGCGTCGTTCCCAGTTGTTGTTGCACTTGCTCTTGGACAATCTCCGGAATCCGCGCCACTTGTGCCTTGAGTTCTTGAACCTCGCGCGACTGGCTTTCCGAGCTGGTCTTTTTCTCCTTTCGCCCACCAGTGTTATAGTATGACGACCATTTTGTGGACAAGCCTTTGCCGGCCACACGACCAGCTGACGACGGCTTACTGAGCTTATCCTTGTTTTTCATTATGTTCAACGCCCTATTTAGAGTGCTGTCCGAAGCTGGGGAGCTCTGAGGCGACCCCGCGCTACTGCTTTCAGTCTCCTGCAGAAGGAATGTGAACCATTTAGAAATTTGGCTTCATTAATGAGAATGCAACCATATGGAGCTAATTACGCGGGGGTGTATTCCTTACCAGAACACGCTCAAGCGCCTTGGTCTTCGGATCCGTGGTAAGCTCCTTTGTTACCGGCTCCTCCTTGTACCGGGCCCTGACATAGTTCCTGGTGTGCTTCTCACGGTATTTCTCGAAGCGGGGCGGTAGGCCTTGCTCGGCACGCTCCGCGTCCTCCTTGTCCCATATAGGTTCCGCCACTCTGTAACCGCCGGGACCGAGTTTGTGGACCCCTAAGTTCAAGTCCCGCATCTCTTTCCCCCACTGACTTGATTCCTCGGATGCGCTGCTCTCGCACTTGATCTTGAACTCCTTGTAGTCATCTTCGCTGATCGAAGGATTTTTCGCCTTGATCTTCTCATCACTATCACCTTTCTTAATCATTCTCTTCACTGCGCTTCTCCAAGTAGACAGGGCCGTGCTCATCTTCGTGGGGGCGGCACTGTTCACTTTATTCCCAGAGAGGCGTGTGTTTGCAAAGTCAGCGGGGAACTTGTATCGTTCGTGCAGCTTCGTGAAGAGGAGGTTGCGCAAATTCCCTTGGTCCTTATGCCTTAGGTTCTCGGTGTTGATCGAGACGGTGCTCCGGAGAATGCACCCGAGCTGAACCGAGTACCCCTTGACTAATTCTTTGGGCGCCGTTGGATCCCCGTCGCAGTTCACTTCACTAAATTCCTCCTTGACGGTGCTGAGCATGTTCGGGCGCCGGTCCTTCCGTTGCCTCTTCGGTTGGCTGCCATCTGTGCGTGCGCTGCCATCATCAGTGGTGGCATCCTCGGCGGCACAAACAGTGGTGTCATCCCCGACGCCACTAGGGGTTGTGTAGTCAGGATCGGTGTCTTCCGCGGCGTCCTCGTAGCGGTGAGGTTCTTCCTCCATCTCCTGGGACAGCTCCCAGAATGCCTTGCCGCCCGAACCGCCGGCCTCATCGTTGTGGGCCATGTTTCGCTCTAAATAGGAAAAAAGTTTGGTCAAAAAGTTGGTTATTGTCAAGGAACAAGATCTCTAAGTTGACCAAATAACCTAATTCTCGAGGAATTTGTTGTTAGTGTGTTGTTGCTAAGGTCCAAGTCCCTTCCTAACCCCCTTCTTCTTGTCTCTTCTCACTATCTCTCTCACACACATGGCAAGCAAGGGTGTCTGAGTGTGTGAAAAAATACTAAACTAATCCAAGGGCTGAAAACTGATCATTTAGGTTTTTATCGACACCGAGGCACCCTAAAAGCCATGGTTTTATCATTTAGGGTTTGACTCTTGGCTAACCAACCTCACCTCCTCCTCCTCCTCCTCCTCCTCTTCTTCTTCGTCGTCTTCCTCTGATTAAATGGATTTCCAGGATGTAGGTGGATTCATGTGTATATATACACCTACACTAACTACTAGCCAGCCAGTGTGTTTAGACTAGATCGGGGGGTATTGTCTTCTGTTGTGTCATTTTCATAGTTTCTTTCTGATCACAGTGGATGAGGAGCTTGATTGGTTACTTTAATGGCGGTCAGGGCCAGGTAGGGGAGGTGGGCAGGCAGGACAGGAGCGAGGTCAACGGCTAGTGGATGGCTCACACGTGGCCGCCCCCAGCTCCAATCGTGAGATTACGCAGGCAAATAAACAAAGAGGATCCTATTAATTAAGTACTAAGATACCCCGGCCCATGCATTAGTCGCAAGTACCCCATATGTCCTATTTTTAGCAAAGTCATGCTAAAATTCACGGAAAATTTCAGCATGACCTTTGCTAAAAATAGGACATATGGAGTACCCGAATTTGCCGGAACGGAAGTTAATCGACATTCCAGCAAACTCAAGGGCCTCTCGGGGTACCTGCAAAATCATTATCCCCGAGTAATGAAGTCGCCAATGGGTCATTTCAGAAAATCACAAGTAGCATCATCACAAGTACAGCAGCAGGAGCAGTGAATACAGACATAACAGCAGCAGCAGGTTTAATTAACTACTGTCAACATCACATTGAAATCACATCACATTGCCTACAAACAACGGTTCTTTCCTTTCTTTTCATTTTTGCCAAGTGATAGCAAATGATTAGCCACTTATTAAATGAGATGAAAAAGAAAGAAGCTCCATCTAGTCTAAATGAGAGATAACTTGTTGAGCAACCACAACAATCAATAGTAGTAGTTTGTTTGAATTAAAAGAAAGAAGCTCCATCTACTCTAAATTTTTTTATATGAATACTCTCCGCTTCATGTCTTGGCTACTGAAACTTCTTCGCTATGATATTAATAGTAGTAGTTTGTTTGAATCCTTTTTTTAGATAAAAGGCATTTGCCCAGATTTATTCAAAGCTGAAGGTTCAGTACTACAAGATAGCGAAACTTTCAGGGGGCATACCTGGTTACAGTAGTAGTTTAACTGTAACTGCATTTTGGTTTCAGAAGTAAAAATAGAACGTGCATGTGAAATAGCTTATGTTCCAACAAAATTGAGCTTGGATCAGTACACACACACTACTTGTTCCCAGTAGCTATTTGATAATAACACAACAGGAAACATTCCGCCAAGCAAAGGAAGTTGCACAAAGCAGTCTCAGCTTAAACAATATAACTCAAGGAACAAGAGTACAAGAGCTTGACAATTTCATGACCATATCTTGCCTTGATTACTGAAAGTTCAGTGTGATAAGCCCACACAAATGCTGGGTAACCAACTTCCAGCTGACGCTTCACAAGACACCACAGCTAAGGCTATCATATCAAACATAGGATATGACTAGGTATGAGAACCTACTAGTGTCACTAACTAATTAGCTAACTTTGTTGTTCCCCTACTTTGATAGCATATAAAACGAACACATTCATCTCCTTCTCTTCACCTTGTGTGAAGTACTGTACCATGCCTCTGTGGTAACTTTACTGATGTAGAAACAGACAACTTTTAACTCTATTCACTCTGTGGTTAGTACAACACAACATAATTTTTTTAACAGATGAAGATATCTTTATGTGTATAGAAGTAAATTAATCGCCTAGACACGCCAATCGTTCAGTGGACACTAGGTTATTTTGACTCTGGTAGGCGATGGAATCAACTCCGTCACTAGTTTTAAGGCCGAAACTGAACAGTTGGCTAGAGGGCTCGAATCGACATCTTGCTAGAACGAACGAGCTGCATAATGCGTTACCTGGTGGAGGCGGCTCGCCGCAGCAGGGGCCTTGCGCCGGGGAGGACCGGGCGGCCGGGCGGGGTGAGCCGGCACCGGCACGAATCAGCTCTGTCAGGTTCAGAAAGTTGAGATCAGATAGCTGGGGGACGCGCCGGCGAGGGTCGCTGGAAGAAGACTGGGGCTCGAAAGGGGTAAGCGAGGGCCTCACCTCGAACGGGACGGAGATGGTGGGGGCGGACGGGATCGTCGCCGCCGGTGAAGACTTAAGACTACGGAGCGCGAGGGTCGGAGCGGGGGAGGCGGCGGGGCCGCGGGGGCGGCGGCGGCGCAATACGGGTCGGGGCAGCTGTGGGCGGGTGAGAGAGATGGGGAAGATAGAAAGGACTGGGGATTTTAGTGGGGGGGAAGGGTTAGCAATGGCGCACCCCCGAGCGGTGCGCCATTAGAAAAAAAAATTATAGCAATGGCGCATCCACATGCGGTGCGCCATTAGAAATCTTTTTTTTGTATAGCAATGGCGCAGCCCAGAGAGGTGCGCCATTAGTAATCTTTTTTTTTTGAATAGCAATGGCGCACCG